>NC_090657.1:86606871-86906871 GCF_040937935.1 Hyperolius riggenbachi | reverse complement strand
ATACATCCCTTTATCAATCAGAAACATATTGGACAGGTCAGAAATAATCGCCCGATTCCCATTGAACTGATCAGAAGTTGCATTGTGTATTCCCAGCAAAAGACATAAAAACACAAGTGCCCAAGTACGCATGAGGTCAGGGCCGGTTCTAGTAACAGTGGGTTGCCCAGGCAAAACAAATCTGGGGGCCCCCTGACAGATACCCTTAAACCAGAAAGCGGCATGAGAAGCCCTTTGTTGCAGCCAAATTTCCTGCTGCTCCCCCACCCCCATGTCCCGTTCCCCGTCGGGCGCCTGCAGAGTCAGCACCTCACCTGTTCACCTCCTCTGTCAGTTTGTGTCTCCATGCACTCCCCAACTTGATCCTCACAGGGGCGCCTCTCCTCCATGACCCAGCGCATGTTATTAGGTAATCTCATGCCACCGGTCGCAGAGAAGATGCAGAAAGCGGCGATGAAGACAGAGGTGCATGGAGCCACATAGTTGTGTGCCCGCCGGAACAGGTGAGACGCTGCTCTGCTGAGGACTCTACGCCACAGGTGTCGAACTCCAGCAGATCTATGCCAGTGTTTAGGATGGACTGAGAAAGAGAGGAATGTGTTCTGCCTGATGGACCACACCTGTCCTGATTCAGACCTAACAATTAATTTGAGCTGTTTCAAAAATGGTTGAGGACCTTGGCCATCGAAGGACCGATTTGACATCCCTGCTCTACGGGGAACAAGGGAGCAACTGCTAAGTTGGGAGGGGGGGGGGCACACCTTGGGGGCTCCTACAGGCTCTGGGGCCCTGGAGCAATTGCCCCTTTTGTCTGTATGGTAGCGCCAGCCCTGCATGAGGTTTCTTATTCGTTTTACCTAAATAAAGAGATCTCTAACAATATGTGATCATGCACTAGTTTGTTGTGATCTGGAAATATGCCTAGCTAGTAGGCGAGATTGGCATTGGCGGCTCAATGAGGATCTGCTTGAGGATCCTATGATGGAATGCCTGATTAAGCATACTTTGAATAATTATTTCCAAGAGAATAAGACAGAGAATATGTCGATGGGCATGGTATGGCAGGACTTGAACTCAGAACTCCCTCACTGCTTGTAATGCTGGGGGGTCATACTTTCTGACCACTCAGCGCAAGAAGGCTAAGAGCTGGATAATGGAAGAGGCTACACGGGCTGCCCAGAGCAACTGCAGCTCTGGGCTTCCAATATCCCAACAAATAAAACACAATGGCAGCGCAGCGCGATGTTGCGCTGCCTTAGTTCGCACTGCCTTAGCGATAGCAAGCATTCAGACAGGTCCAAGACGGGACTATAGATTGGAGCGTAACTAGTAGCAACCGCAGCTCACAGTCACGTCCACAGAAGCAGAGCAAGCAGGCTAACAACAGTCACCAGCAAGCATCCACCCAGGCAAGACTACAGGATAGAACGTAACTAATAGCAACTGCAGCCTATAGTTACGTTCCCAGAAACTAGAGTAGCAGGAATACTACCAGTCACCAACTAGAGATGTCGCAAACCTCCGATTTAGACTTCAATGGGGAGGCGAACTTTGAAAAATAGAAAAAATTATGCTGGCCAGAAAAGTGATGGAAAACATGTTTCAAGGGGTCTAACACCTGGAGGGGGGCATGGCAGAGTGGGATACACGCCAAAAGTCCCGGGGAAAAATCTGGATTTGACGCAAAGCAGCGTTTTAAGGGCAGAAATCACATTGAATGCTAAATTGCGGGCCTAAAGTGCTTTCAAACATCTTGCATGTGTATACATCAATCAGGGAGTGTAATTAGAGTTCTGCTTCACACTGACACACCAAACTCACTGTGTAATGCACCGCAAACAGCTGTTTGTGTAGTGACTGCCGTGCTGGACTGGTGCGCACCATGGCCAGAGTGCAGGCCGTGGCAGTTTTCCAGCCCATATGGTCGCCGGGCTGTGGTAGCTCAATGATAGAACAGTGACTGTCCAGCTGATCGAATTTGGTCTGTCCACAATGAAGCAACGACCTTATTATCTTCTTGTATGTAGGTAGGCATAGGTAGGAGTCCCAGTATAGGTAGGTAGGCATAGGTAGAAGTCCCAGTATAGATAGGTAGGCATAGGTAGGTGCCTCAGTAGTTAGCTAGGCATAGGTAGGAGACCCAGTATAGGTAGGTAGGCATAGGTAGAAGTCCCAGTATAGGTAGGTAGGCATAGGTAGGTGCCTCAGTAGTTAGCTAGGCATAGGTAGGAGACCCAGTATAGGTAGGCAGGCATAGGTAGGAGTCCCAGTAGTTAGCTAGGCATAGGTAGGAGTCCCAGTATAGGTAGGTAGGCATAGGTAGGTGCTTCAGTAGTTAGCTAGACATAGGTAGGAGACCCAGTATAGGTAGGTAGGCATAGGTAGGTGCCTCAGTAGTTAGCTAGGCATAGGTAGGAGACCCAGTATAGGTAGGTAGGCATAGGTAGAAGTCCCAGTATAGATAGGTAGGCATAGGTAGGTGCCTCAGTAGTTAGCTAGGCATAGGTAGGAGACCCAGTATAGGTAGGTAGGCATAGGTAGAAGTCCCAGTATAGGTAGGTAGGCATAGGTAGGTGCCTCAGTAGTTAGCAAGGCATAGGTAGGAGACCCAGTATAGGTAGGCAGGCATAGGTAGGAGTCCCAGTAGTTAGCTAGGCATAGGTAGGAGTCCCAGTATAGGTAGGTAGGCATAGGTAGGTGCTTCAGTAGTTAGCTAGGCATAGGTAGGAGACCCAGTATAGGTAGGTAGGCATAGGTAGGTGTCCCAGTAGTTAGCTAGGCATAGGTAGGAGTCCCAGTATAGGTAGGTAGGCATAGGTAGGTCCCCTAGTATAGGTAGGTAGGTAGGTGTCCCCGTATAGGTAAGTAGGTGCCCCAGTAGTTAGGTAGGCATAGGTAGGAGTCCCAGTATAGGTAGGTAGGCATAGGTAGGTCCCCTAGTATAGGTAGGTAGGTAGGTGTCCCCGTATAGGTAAGTAGGTGCCTAAGTAGTTAGGTAGGCATAGGTAGGTGTCCCAGTACAGATAGTTAGGCAGGGCCTGGCTGGCTCAGTAATAACATTTACCAAGGTCCAGCTGCAACCGATAGGGCTGTATAATGTCAGTGTCAGTGAGCAACACACACAAAAAAACACATCAGGAAAACATTATCTCTCAAAAGAGAGCTGAGGGGTGCTATTTTAGCAATAACAATCATCCAGGAGCAAGCCAAGAGCCTAACTAATCTTTCCCTAGGAGAACAAGTCTGCAGCAGCTGTCCCTAGTCTGTCTAGCAGGCACAGGAGTGAGTGTCATGGCCAGCGAGCCTGCCTTATATAAGGGGGGGTGGGGCTCCAGGGCTTAGTGTAGCCTGAATGGCTACAATGTGCCTGCTGACTGTGATGCAGAGGGTCAAAGTTGACCCTCATAGTGCATTATGGGGTGAATCGAACTTCCGCAAAAGTTCGCCTGGTGCAGGCGAACGCGAACCCCCAAAGTTCGCCTGGAACCGTTCGCCGGCGAACCGTTCGCTACATCTCTATCACCAACGTGGTGATGGCAGAATCCAAGCTATCTGGATAATGGACTTTACTGACCCACTGCGGATGCAGCGAACGTCCATCAAGCATGGAACTAGGCAATACACAATAATAAGAAAAATAACAATCGTCTCAACTAACAGATAAATATATATTAGCAAGTCTGCATATATATTTCTCAAGAACTAGCTAAAGCACAAGTAATAAGGTCGCATTAAACTACAATAACAGAACTATACAGAGTAACAAGGTGCCCAGCAGATCAGCGCACTGACCACTATGACGGGCGGGGTATGAAATGGGAGGCAGACTTTTATGCCGGCATCAGGCAATGGATGCAGGTATGCAAATCTCCACACAGCTGAATGGTAATCACTCAATCCTGAGCTGACTTGACCACCATTTGCTAGCTGGCTGTGAATGCAGAGGACTCCCATAACAAATACATGTAGTATTATATAACAACATGCATGCAGGAAATCCAGGGCTATCTGGCCGCAGCTCAGCTGCAACAAGCAATTGAGCAATTGGTGGAATGGTGACAGTACTGCAGAGCCATTGCAAATGGCAATGAGACCCATTGCAAATGCACAACCGAATGCAAGCAGATAAGCCAGAACTGTCCGTTTGTAGCTCCACTGCAACGGACAGAATACGCTACAGGAGGGATCCTTACACTGCTCTATAACACTGCTCCACACAGAGCCCTTAAAGAGACTCTGTAACAAAATGTTCAGCCTTATTTCTTCTATCCTATAAGTTCCTATACCTGTTCTAATGTGCTCTGGACTAGTGCGGCCTTTTCTAGTTGCACTGTCTCTGTAATATATCTAATCTTCTTTTCTTTGTCAAGCTTTGTTGACCCAGAGAGGAATGCACTGCCTATGCTGTGATAGGGAGAAGTCATGCACGCCCCCTCCACTCCCCCTGCAGGCTCTGTGTGTGTGATTTGTTTATTAGTCAGAGACAGGGTCTCTGCTCTCAATTTCAGCTTGTCTGAGGGGGAAGGGAGCTGCTAATGTTGAGAAACTGTGAGAATCCCTGACTGGAGTTCACTATGTAATACAAACTTGTAGTATACTGTAACATGATACATATATATATATATATATATATATATATATATATATATATACACACACAAACATCACTTCCTGGTTAGCGGCCATGTTTTTTGTTTGTACAAACTGCCTAAAACTGGCGATTAAAAGCTAGTATCACGGCGGGGAGCAGCGGAAACGGCAAAGAGGGATCCAGGAGATCACAGTGACTTGATTGGTATTTTTTTTATTGTACAAATCGGACAGTACAGATACTTTTTAAAGCGGATCCGAGATGAAAAAGTAACTATAACAAATAACTTGTCTATATATCTTAGCTAAAGTTTAGATAGTTTACACAGCAAATCTAGCTGCAAACAGCTTTAAAAGTTTATGATTATTTATTGCTGTGATACAATGAGGGCAGCCATGTTCTGTTTGTCACATTGTCACAGGCCTGAATGTAAATTCAGTCCCCTCTCCTCCTCCCTCCTCCCCTCTGCCTCTGAAATCAATGGCTAGTAAGCCCTCCTCCTCCTGCCCAGACTGATCTTCCATAAGCCCCTGCTACCTGGGACTGAGTGCCAAGGCTCTCTGAAAAGCTGTGGGCAAGGCTTGTTTAGTTTATAGGGAATTAGAGTATTAAAACAAAACAAAAAAGTACTTGGCCTGGGGAATGCCCTATAAACTATATGAAAGGAACACAATTTTGCAATGAGTAAAAGTTTATCTCGGATCCACTTTAACCAGTTCACTATCCTGCTACTACTGAAGAGATTTAGTGGCTGGATATTCGAAGAGCAGATTGGTTTTGTACTAAAGACAATTCCTTTTAGGAAGGCTCTGGGCCCAAATGCATATACCTGTACCAAGAACTATTAAGTTACTTTTTGTGATATCTTAGTTTCTCCTTTGTGCAGATTTTCTAATTCAATTAACCACTTCAGGACCACAGTCTTTTCGCCCCTTAAGGACCAGAGCCTTTTTCTCCATTCAGACCACTGCAGCTTTCACGGTTTTTTGCTCGCTCATACAACCTACCACCTAAATGAATTTTACCTCCTTTTCTTGTCACTAATAAAGCTTTCTTTTGGTGCTATTTGATTGCTCCTGCGATTTTTACTTTTTATTATATTCATCAAAAAAGACATGAATTTTGGCAAAAAAATGATTTTTTTAACTTTCTGTGCTGACATTTTTCAAATAAAGTAAAATTTCTGTATACATGCAGCGCGAAAAATGTGGACAAACATGTTTTGGATAAAAAAAAACCCATTCAGTGTATATTTATTGGTTTGGGTAAAAGTTATAGCGTTTACAAACTATGGTGCAAAAAGTGAATTTTCCCATTTTCAAGAATCTATGACTTTTCTGACCCCCTGTCATGTCTCATGAGGGGCTAGAATTCCAGGATAGTATAAATACCCCCCAAATGACCCCATTTTGGAAAGAAGACATCCCAAAGTATTCACTGAGAGGCATAGTGAGTTCATAGAAGATATTATTTTTTGTCACAAGTAAGCGGAAAATGACATTTTGTGACAAAAAAAATTAAAAAAAAAAGTTTCCATTTCTTCTAACTTGCGACAAAAAAAAATGAAATCTGCCACGGACTCACCATGCCCCTCTCTGAATACCTTGAAGTGTCTACTTTTCAAAATGGGGTCATTTGTGGGGTGTGTTAACTGTCCTGACATTTTGGGGGTGCTAAATTGTAAGCACCCCTGTAAAGCCTAAAGGTGCTCATTGGACTTTGGACCCCTTAGCGCAGTTAGGCTGCAAAAAAGTGCCACACATGTGGTATTGCCGTACTCAGTAGAAGTAGTATAATGTGTTTTGGGGTGTATTTTTACACATACCCATGCTGGGTGGGAGAAATATCTCTGTAAATGACAATTTTTTCATTTTTTTTACACACAATTGTCCATTTACAGAGTTATTTCTCCCACCCAGCATGGGTATGTGTAAAAATACACCACAAAACACATTATACTACTTCTCCCGAGTACGGCAATACCACATGTGTGGCACTTTTTTGCACCCTAACTGCGCTAAAGGGCCCAAAGTCCAATGAGTACCTTTAGGATTTCACAGGTCATTTTGCGGAATTTGATTTTCAGACTACTCCTCACGGTTTAGGGCCCCTAAAATGCCAGGGCAGTATAGGAACCCCACAAATGACCCCATTTTAGAAAGAAGACACCCCAAGGTATTCCGTTAGGAGTATGGTGAGTTCATAGAAGACTTTATTTTTTGTCACAAGTTAGCGGAACATGACACTTTGTGGAAAAAAACAATTAAAATCAATTTCCGCTAACTTGTGACAAAAAAATAAAATCTTCTATGAACTCCCCATACTCCTAACTGAATACCTTGGGGTGTCTTCCTTCTAAAATGGGGTCATTTGTGGGGTTCCTATACTGCCCTGGCATTTTAGGGGCCCTAAACCGTGAGGAGTAGTCTGGAAATCAAATTCCGCAAAATGACCTGTGAAATCCTAAAGGTACTCATTGGACTTTGGGACCTTTAGCGCAGTTAGGGTGCAAAAAAGTGCCACACATGTGGTATCTCCGTACTCGGGAGAAGTAGTACAATGTGTTTTGGGGTGTATTTTTACACATACCCATGCTGGGTGGGAGAAATAACTCTATAAATGGACAATCGTGTGTAAAAAAATCAAAAGATTGTCATTTACAGAGATATTTCTCCCACCCAGCATGGGTATGAGTAAAAATACACCCCAAAACACATTATACTACTTCTCCCGAGTACGGCAATACCACATGTGTGGCACTTTTTTGCACCCTAACTGCGCTAAAGAGCCCAAAGTCCAATGAGTACCTTTAGGATTTCACAGGTCATTTTGCGGAATTTGATTTTCAGACTACTCCTCACGGTTTAGGGCCCCTAAAATGCCAGGGCAGTATAGGAACCCCACAAATGACCCCATTTTAGAAAGAAGACACCCCAAGGTATTCCGTTAGGAGTATGGTGAGTTCATAGAAGATTTTATTTTTTGTCACAAGTTAGCGGAACATGACACTTTGTGGAAAAAAACAATTAAAATCAATTTCCGCTAACTTGTGACAAAAAAATAAAATCTTCTATGAACTCACCATACTCCTAACTGAATACCTTGGGGTGTCGTCTTTCTAAAATGGGGTCATTTGTGGGGTTCCTATACTGCCCTGGCATTTTAGGGGCCCTAAACCGTGAGGAGTAGTCTGGAAATCAAATTCCGCAAAATGACCTGTGAAATCCTAAAGGTACTCATTGGACTTTGGGCCCTTTAGCGCAGTTAGGGTGCAAAAAAGTGCCACACATGTGGTATTGCCGTACTCGGGAGAAGTAGTATAATGTGTTTTGGGGTGTATTTTTACACATACCCATGCTGGGTGGGAGAAATAACTCTGTAAATGGACAATCGTGTGTAAAAAAATCAAAAGATTGTCATTTACAGAGGTATTTCTCCCACCCAGCATGGGTATGTGTAAAAATACACCACAAAACACATTATACTACTTCTCCCGAGTACGGCAATACCACATGTGTGGCACTTTTTTGCACCCTAACTGCGCTAAAGGGCCCAAAGTCCAATGAGTACCTTTAGGATTTCACAGGTCATTTTGCGGAATTTGATTTTCAGACTACTCCTCACGGTTTAGGGCCCCTAAAATGCCAGGGCAGTATAGGAACCCCACAAATGACCCCATTTTAGAAAGAAGACACCCCAGGTATTCCGTTAGGAGTATGGTGAGTTCATAGAAGATTTTATTTTTTGTCACAAGTTAGCGGAACATGACACTTTGTGGAAAAAAACAATTAAAATCAATTTCCGCTAACTTGTGACAAAAAAATAAAATCTTCTATGAACTCCCCATACTCCTAACTGAATACCTTGGGGTGTCTTCTTTCTAAAATGGGGTCATTTGTGGGGTTCCTATACTGCCCTGGCATTTTAGGGGCCCTAAACCGTGAGGAGTAGTCTGGAAATCAAATTCCGCAAAATGACCTGTGAAATCCTAAAGGTACTGATTGGACTTTGGGCCCCTTAGCGCAGTTAGGGTGCAAAAAAGTGCCACACATGTGGTATTGCCGTACTCGGGAGAAGTAGTATAATGTGTTTTGGGGTGTATTTTTACACATACCCATGCTGGGTGGGAGAAATAACTCTGTAAATGGACAATCGTGTGTAAAAAAATCAAAAGATTGTCATTTACAGAGGTATTTCTCCCACCCAGCATGGGTATGTGTAAAAATACACCACAAAACACATTATACTACTTCTCCCGAGTACGGCAATACCACATGTGTGGCACTTTTTTGCACCCTAACTGCGCTAAAGGGCCCAAAGTCCAATGAGTACCTTTAGGATTTCACAGGTCATTTTGCGGAATTTTATTTTCAGACTACTCCTCACGGTTTAGGGCCCCTAAAATGCCAGGGCAGTATAGGAACCCCACAAATGACCCCATTTTAGAAAGAAGACACCCCAAGGTATTCCGTTAGGAGTATGGTGAGTTCATAGAAGATTTTATTTTTTGTCACAAGTTAGCGGAACATGACACTTTGTGGAAAAAAACAATTAAAATCAATTTCCGCTAACTTGTGACAAAAAAATAAAATCTTCTATGAACTCCCCATACTCCTAACTGAATACCTTGGGGTGTCTTCTTTCTAAAATGGGGTCATTTGTGGGGTTCCTATACTGCCCTGGCATTTTAGGGGCCCTAAACCATGAGGAGTAGTCTGGAAATCAAATTCCGCAAAATGACCTGTGAAATCCTAAAGGTACTCATTGGACTTTGGGCCCTTTAGCGCAGTTAGGGTGCAAAAAAGTGCCACACATGTGGTATTGCCGTACTCGGGAGAAGTAGTATAATGTGTTTTGGGGTGTATTTTTACACATACCCATGCTGGGTGGGAGAAATATCTCTGTAAATGACAATCTTTTGATTTTTTTACACACGATTGTCCATTTACAGAGTTATTTCTCCCACCCAGCATGGGTATGTGTAAAAATACACCCCAAAACACATTGTACTACTTCTCCCGAGTACGGCGATACCACATGTGTGGCACTTTTTTGCACACTAACTGCGCTAAAGGGCCCAAAGTCCAATGAGTACCTTTAGGATTTCACAGGTCATTTTGCGGAATTTGATTTCCAGACTACTCCTCATGGTTTAGGGCCCCTAAAATGCCAGGGCAGTATAGGAACCCCACAAATGACCCCATTTTAGAAAGAAGACACCCCAATGTATTCCGTTAGGAGTATGGTGAGTTCATAGAAGATTTTATTTTTTGTCACAAGTTAGCGGAACATGACACTTTGTGGAAAAAACCAATTAAAATCAATTTCCGCTAACTTGTGACAAATAAATAAAATCTTCTATGAACTCACCATACTCCTAACGGAATACCTTGGGGTGTCTTCTTTCTAAAATGGGGTCATTTGTGGGGTTCCTATACTGCCCTGGCATTTTAGGGGCCCTAAACCGTGAGGAGTAGTCTGGAAATCAAATTCCGCAAAATGACCTGTGAAATCCTAAAGGTACTCATTGGACTTTGGGCCCTTTAGCGCAGTTAGGGTGCAAAAAAGTGCCACACATGTGGTATCGCCGTACTCGGGAGAAGTAGTACAATGTGTTTTGGGGTGTATTTTTACACATACCCATGCTGGGTGGGAGAAATAACTCTGTAAATGGACAATTGTGTGTAAAAAAATCAAAAGATTGTCATTTACAGAGGTATTTCTCCCACCCAGCATAGGTATGTGTAAAAATACACCCCAAAACACATTATACTACTTCTCCCGAGTACGGCGATACCACATGTGTGGCACTTTTTTGCACCCTAACTGCGCTAAGGGGCCCAGAGTCCAATGAGTACCTTTAGGCTTTACAGGGGTGCTCAAAATTTAGCACCCCGCCCACTTGCCAGGACAGTTAACAAACCCCACAAATGACCCCATTTTGGAAAGAATACACGCTAAGGTATTCCATGAGGGCCATGGTGAGTTCATAGAAAATTTTATTTTTTGTCACAAGTTAGCGGAAAATGACATTTTGTGAAAAAACACAAAAACACAAAACCACAATTTCTGCTAACTTGTGACAAAAAATAAAACATTCTATGAACTCACCATGCACCTCACGGAATACTTTGGGGTGTCCTCTTTCCAAAATGGCATCATTCGTGGGGTCTGTCCTGGCATTTTAGGGTCTCTGCAATCATTACATGTATGGCCAGTATTAGGAGTTTCTGCTATACTCCTTATATTGGGCATAAGGGTAATGCACTGTGGGCTGAAAGGAAAAATGAACGTCAAACAATCAATCAATGTGGATGCCAAAAAATTTTGAAAAAAAAAAAGAGGGGAAGGCATCTGCCAGGACATAGGAGCTGCCGCCCCAAAAATCCAAACCCACCAGCTCGTATGCCCTAGCAAACCTGATTTATCCATTCACACTGATCGATGTGGATGAACAAATCATTGCCAGAGTTCTTTTTTGATACAAAGTGTTTGCCAAAGCATATGAATCCCCAACACCACTCCTCGGCCCATATGCCTCGGCAAACGTATCTTTTTGACTGCGGAGGAGAAATCTCGTCCTGCAGCGCTACATGCACCGACTTGTGTGTAAGCTGACAGACGCGCAATGTTCTGTCAGGATGCACCATCAGTGCTGCAGCTGATTGGTCGGTCTGGATAGAAAAAAAGACAAAACAATACAAAAAGGAGGGGAAGGCGTCTGCCAGGACATAGGAGCTGCCGCCCCAAAAATCCAAACCCACCAGCTCGTATGCCCTGGCAAACCTGATTTATCCATTCACACCGATCGATGTGGATGAACAAATCATTGCCAGAGTTCTTTTTTGATACAAAGTGTTTGCCAAAGCATATGAATCCCCAACACCACTCCTCGGCCCATATGCCTCGGCAAACGTATCTTTTTGACTGCGGAGGAGAAATCTCGTCCTGCAGCGCTGCATGCACCGACTTGTGTGTAAGCTGACAGACGCGCAACGTTCTGTCAGGATGCACCATCAGTACTGTAGCTGGTTAGTCGTTCGCTCGGTCCACCTGGAAGGTTATTGGATGGAAAAAGAGAAAAAAAACCCAAAAAACAAGCAAGCAGCAAAGCAATTACTTCATTAACATTAATAACCTTTGAACTTTTTTAATAAAAAACTTAACATTGCAAACCAAACATTAACTTCTTTGCTTACCTGTTTTTTGTTTTTTTTTAACTTACCTCCCGAGGACAAACCTCTCCTCCCCCATGGAACAATGTGCGAAGTGCAAATCGCACAGAGTTGTGGCGAAATACATTACGCAATTTGTCCCAAGTGAAAGGAGAGGTTTCTGGCAGCCCTGTGTATTAGGGTCTCTGGAAACCCGATGTTTGGTTTCACACTGCATATTGACATATCCGGTGGGTCGAGCCCGCCGCACCGTATCGTCCAAAACAGACCTTCAGGCAATACCACAAGAGTAGCATTCGGCCTAGTAATGAACTGCGTCGCCATAGACTAACATGACTTCCGCACCGATCGATATTGCCACAGAAGCCACGCAGTAACGTAGGCATGCACTAGCGTTAAGTCAAGCACTTCCGGCGTAGGGGGGGACCGCAAAGTGTGACTTTTGCTAGGCATTTTGCCTTAACGCATCGCAGCAGTGTGAAATAGCACTGAGAGACCCTTGTGTGCCTACCGCTGTGTGTGGAGTTCCCTACTCTCTAATAGTGTACCTGCTCGTGGTACCTCTCAAAACCCTAGGCATAGGCCAGGCTGGTCAGGACAGGTGGGACAATAAACAGTGGTGTCACGCCTTATTCCAGCCCTGCTGCAGACACGACAGCGTTTTCTTCGGATTCGTTGACCTGGGGTAGTCGGAATTGGATAGGCGTAATGCCTTCCATGCAGCCGGCTAGTTGCATCTTGGGGTTGGGCCACGGCACCTCCTGGATACAGGAGTTCCATCACGATCTGTTTATTAAATTGAATAAACGAGCCAGTTCTCCCAGCCTTACTGTAGAGAACAAAGCTGTTGTAAATTGCCAATTGAATGAGGTAAAAAGACACTTTTTTATACCAGCGTCTTGTTTTTCGGGCAACTAAATAGGGCACTAACCTCTGGTCATTGAAGTCCACCCCTCCTATGTTAGTATTATACTCGTGGACGACAAGGGGTTTTTCAATGACCTCAGTTCGCCGTTGAATTTCAACTGTCGTGTCTGCGTGAATGGTGGACAGGAAGTAAACCTCCCTCTTGTCCTTCCATTTCACCGCGAGCAGGTCGTCAGCACACAAGGCGGCCCTCTGCCCCCGTTGAAGTCTGGTGGTAATGAGCCGTTGGGGGAAGCCCCGGCGACTAGGCCGCACGGTGCCACAGCATCGGATTTTTTCTATTTTTAAGTGCTGAAAGAGGGCCACACTTGTGTAATAATTGTCCACAAAAAGATGGTACCCCTTCTGGAACAAGGGTGACACCAAGTCCCACACAACCTTTCCACTGCTCCCCAGTCAGGGCATCCGACCGGCTCCAATTTTGAGTCTTTTCCCTCATAGACCCTAAAATAAGATGTATAGCCTGTGGCCCTTTCACAGAGCTTATACAGTTTCACCCCATACCGGGCGCGCTTGTTTGGGATGTACTGTTTGATGCGAAGGCGCCCGGTAAAGCGTATGAGGGACTCGTCTACGCAGATGTCCTGGTCAGGGGTATAAGCATCTGCAAATCTGGATGACAGGTGGTCTATGAGGGGTCGAATTTTGTGGAGCCGGTCAAAAGCAGGGTGGTCACTTCGATGACAGGTTTCGTTGTCATTGAAGTGCAGGAAGCGCAGGATGTTCTCAAATCGTGTCCTGGACATGGCAGCAGAGTACAGGGGAACATGATGTGCTGGGTCCGTAGACCAATAAGACCGCAACACATTCTGCTTTACTAGTCCCGTGTGAAGGAGAAGGCCCAAAAAAAATTTCATTTCGGAAACTTGGACTGGTTTCCACCGAAAAGGCTGGGCAAGGAACTTTTCCGGATTGGCGGTTATATATTGTGTGGCCTTACGGTTGGTCTCTGCCACAATTAAGTCCAAGAGATCCTGGGTGAAGAACAGATAGAAAAAGTCTAGGGCCGATCCTAGATTATCTGTCTCCACCTGGACTCCAGACTGGGCGGCGAAAGGGGGAAGTACGGGTGCGGCGGAATCAGGGGATTGCCAATTTGGGTTTGCCAGCACCTCTGGTAAATTAGGGGTAGTACGGGCCCGTCTTCTTGGTGGCTGCGACTGGGATCTTACTGCACGTGCCACCGAACCAGTTTCAACTTCCATGCTGGTGCTCGCCACTTCACCAGGGTTTACGGAAGTACTGGTGCTAGGTCCAGGAGATGTTGTGCTGCTGGTGCCTGCCCCACCATGAAATCTCAGACCAGCACGAACACCACTCTGCTGCCCTTGAGGCTGATCCTGCGCCACCTGCGGTCCAACAACATGGGGTGTGGTACGCCTGGCTTTAGCCGGGACCTCAACCTCGTCATCACTATCGGTCAGTGAGCCACTGCTCAATTCAGGTTCAAACTCTGACCCGGAAGATTCGTCGAATGAGGCGTCCCAATCGTCCTCATCCGACTGGGCCATGTACCTGAGAACCTCATCATCGGAATACCCCTTTCTTGCCATGGTGGGCTGCTAAATTTAGGGAGTATTTGAGAGGTAGAAAGCTGTGGTCACTGAGTTTTGATATAAAAAAAAAAATCAAAACTGAGGTTTACAGTGCCACAGCTATTGTACAGTGTTTTTTGCAGTGATCAGAAAAAAAATTCTGTCACTGCGGTGGGGCGGGCTGAACGCAAGTGCAGGCGAGCGATTAGGCCTGATCGGGCAAACACTGCGTTTTTTTGTGTGGATCCTAGTGACCCTAATAGATCTGACTGCGATCAGTAATGATCACTTACAGATACTATATAGTACCAATGTTGATTAGCGACAGTGATGACGCTAATTAGTGACTGTGGTGCAGTGGGCTGAGCACTAACTGACACTTACAAAGGGGCCTAGCTAACTGGCCTAACTGCTAACACTAGTGATACTAAAAAAGTGACAGTTTTCACTGATCACTGTTTTTAGATCACTAGGATAGTGACAGGGGGGTGGTGGTGAGTGGGGAATCAGAGGCAATCAGAAACAATCACAGGACAATCAAAGGCAATCGCAGGCCAATCACAGGGCACTCAATTCACGGGACAATCAAAGCCAATCAAAGCCAATCACGGGACAATCAAAGCCAATCACAGGCCAATCAAACCAATCACGGCACAATCAAAGCCAATCGCGGGACAAAGCCGATCACGGGACAATCAAAGCCAATCACGGGACAATCAAAGCCAATCACAGGCCAATCAAAGCCAATCACAGGCCAATCACAGGCCAATCAAAGCCAATCACAGGCCAATCAAAGCCAATCACGGGACAATCAAATACAATTACAGCACAATCAAATTGAATGTCAGCACAATGAAATTGAATGTCAGCACAATCAAATGCAATTACAGCACAATCAATTACAATGCACTGGGAAGGTGATTGGGGGGGGAGGGCGGGGGGGGGGGGGGGGCTGAGGGCGATCAGAGGGTGTGGGGGGTTGACTAGGTGTCCGCACGGGGCAGACTGGGTCCTGATCTGGGGGTGACGATAGATCAGTGAGGGATTACAGGGGAGAATAGATGTAAACAATGCACTGGGGAGGTTATCAGCAGGGGGGGGCTGAGGGCAATCTGAGGGTCTGGGTGGGTGATCAGGTGCCCCCAAGGGACAGTTTAGGGTCTGCTCTGATGGGTGGTGGTGACAAGGGGTGATAAGCAGGTGATAGACAGGTGATCAGTGGGTAAGGCAGCTGTATACAAATGTATACAGTATACAGGGGGGTGGTCTGGGGGGTGGTCTGGGGGGGATCTGAGGGTAGGGAGGGTGATCAGGGTACCCTAGGGGGCAGTTAGGGACCTACCCTAGGGGATAGCGTCCTTAGATAGTGACAGGGAGTGATTGATGGGTTTTTAGGTGGGTGGTGGGGTGCTAGCAGTGGTGTGCTGGGGTGGTCAGGGGGGGTTCTGAGGGCTGGGGTGGGCGATCGGGGGGTCTGGGTGGGCTAAAGTGTGTGTTGCTGTGCTTACTGTCAGGGCTGCCGTCCTCTCTGATGGTCGCACGACGAGTGACCATCAGCGGAGGAGGCAGCCAGTATAATACACTTTGTTACAATAACAAAGTGTATTATACACTCTGATTGGCCAGATCGCGCAAGTTTGAAACCCGCCGGCGCTGCTGATTGGCCGGCGGGTTTCCGAGTAGGGTGGGCGGAGCCTATTGCCGGCGGCGATCGCGTCATTGATGACGCGATCGCCGCACAGCCACCTCTGATGCCGCCCCCGCCGATGGGCGTATTGCGGTCGTTTGGGCCCGGACTTTGCCGCCGCCCATCGGCTGGGGGCGGTCGTTAAGTGGTTAAAAGAGGGTGGAGCTTCTTAGAGAGACACTCAATGCTCAATTCACGGGGATTCATAAAAAAGGGGGGCGGGCGCTGCCTCATGCAAAAGCTATAGGCCTATAGCCCTCTTGAATTTGAATCTCGATCCCCCTGGTGTCGGGCACACGCAGCAGCATCACATCAGGCGGTACATTTACATTTTTTTATTGGATTTAATACAACGATCTGTATTGGATCTATATATAAAAAATCTAAGTGTAAAAAGAAAAAAATCTACTACTGCCCATAGCAGCAAATAATAAAGTCAAAAAATAAAAAATACACATTGTTTTATAAAAATGTAAAAAAACATTTTTAAAAGTGCTTTTTTTTTATAATGTATGCATGCTTACGGACAGCTTGCAAGACTGCAACTTGCAAGCAGTCCACAACAGTGCTTACAATATAAAGAAACGCTTTAAAAATTTTTACCGCTTTTGGTACAAAAATTGCAGGGAGATTAAACACCGGGGAGGTCAAATTGATATATTTCTCATTTTCAAATGTTACTATGAAAAAAAAAATGAACCAGGATAGAAAGGACCAGTGTGATTTTAATTATAAAACAACTTATTTTTCTTATGGTATGCATGACAAGGGGTGTGTCAGGGGCGTGATTAGGGGTGTGGCAGGGGCATGGCTTAAAGTGAATGGGAACCGCATTTAAAAAAAAGGAGACAGATACTTCCCCAAGGAGAGGGAAGGCTCTGGGTCCTATAGAGCCTTCCGGCTCCTCTCTTGGTCCCCTCGTTCCAGCGCTGGCTCGCCCGGTAGCAGTATTTTGCTAAATTAGTCAAATACTGCTTTACCCGGCCGAAGGAGGCTTCAGAAGTCTTCAGGGAGCCCAAGTGCTCCTGAAGAAGGGCGGCCCAGTACTGCACCTGCGCAAGCACGCTCTCTTGCATGCTCACGTGTGTGCAGTATGGAGCCGCACGTCTTCGGGAGGACACGGCTCCCGAAGACTTCCAAATACCCTTTCGGAGGGGGATTGAAACGGGGGGGGGGGAGCCAGCACAGGATAGAGGGCACCGAGAGAGGAGACGGAAGGCTCTATACGACCCAGAGCCTTCCCTCTCCTTAGGTAAGTATTTGCTTCATTTTTTTTAAAACGTGGTTCCCATTCACTTTAATTGTCACTCTTTCTTATCCCAAAGTGTCCCTCTTTCTTATCCTTTCTGTAAAAAAAATTGTATTACTTTTTTTTCCAGTACAGTTCCTCTTTAAAAGGAGCCCAACTTGTAGCACCTGGTAATTATCAGGATACAGAGCAGATAAGAAACATTTCATAGCCAACACATGTATGTGTAAACCATGACTAGAGGTCTTGAGTCATCAGTGTGAGTAGTACATCAGGAATCCAGCCATATTGGTTTGTAGGCGCAGCTCCCAGCACATGGGAGTATTGCTATGATTAGTCCGTAATAACCTGCTGTAGGTAGAGTCGCAGGCAGCAATCAGCAATATCGCTTGTCAAGATAACGCTTTGCAGGCAGCCTTCCAAATCTGTCATATAAACAGTGTAATCTTTGTTGGCTACGTATTACAGCAATGCTTAACGCCTCCTCCCCAGTTGTGATTGACTCCATGCAGAGTATGAGCATGCGGACAAGTTTGTACGGTTCTGCTCAATAGTGGGGTATAACGTGCAGAGCTGGCAAATATTTAAAGAGAACTCCAGGAGGAACTCCAGCTGCAGCCTCCTTAAGGCAATGGCGTAACTATAAATCATGGGGGCCCCCAGCAAGGCTTTGATGGAGCCTCCCAATGGTCACACCCTTTCCCTTGCCAACCCCTTGTGGCCCTCACAGCCTGGAGGCCCATATAGCAAGGGTCATAAAACAAGTCTGGACATCATATTCTTCACGCCCATAACAAGTGTAGCCACTAGCCACAAGAACACCTGATCTGAATGATGGACACCTTTATCAGAAGGAGTGGAGTAGTAGTTGGGGCCTCTTACAGCCCTACGGTTGCAGGGGCTCCTTTCCTTAAAGGGACACTTAAGTAAAAAAAAAAAAAAGAGTTTTACTCACCTGGGGCTTCCAATAGCCCCCTGCAGCTGTCCGGTGCCCTCGCCGTCTCCCTCCGATCCTCCTGGCCCCGCCGGCAGCCACTTCCTGTTTCGGTGACAGGAGCTGACAGGCTGGGGACGCGAGTGATTCTTCGCGTTCCTGGCCACAATAGCGCCATCTATGCTGCTATAGCATATATCATATACCATATAGCAGCATAGAGGGTGCTAATGTGTCTGAGAACGCGAAGAATCACTCGCATCCCCAGCCTGTCAGCTCCTGTCACCGAAACAGGAAGTGGCTGCCGGCGGGGCCAGGAGGATCGGAGGGACACGGCGAGGGCACCGGACAGCTGCAGGGTGCTATTGGAAGCCCTAGGTGAGTAAAACTCATTTTTTTTGTTTGACTTAAGTGTCCCTTTAATTTACGACCCTGCCTCCAGGTCACCCCCCCTCCCTCAACTTAACTGTGTTCCCTGGGGACCCTGGAATGTCTTCGGGACAGGTGAGTGGAAACTAACCTGTCCCGGCGGGCGCCTCTGCTGGTTCATGCACTCACCGGTGTTATCCTCCCAGGAGCACCTTTCCTCTGTAACTTGCACCTTATTGCATCACAGAGAAGAGGCAGTCAACAAAGGATGAAGATGAGGGGAACGGTTACACAGACTGACAGAGAAGCGCGCCTGCCAGGACAGGTGAGATGCTACTCTGCCAAAGACATTGGAGGGGCTCCGTGGAACACAGTTAAGTTGGGGGGGTGACTGCGCCAGCCCTGCCTCTGTTATGCGCAAGTGTTTCACAATGATTCACTGCGCTTTCCAAACCCTAAAAGAAAGATTTTAAAATACGCACATAGTACGAAGTATTGTCTTAAAAAAACACACAATCTGCACCCCGTGCATGCACTCCTGGGGTTAGTGCCTCCACCATATATGGGATCTCAACCACTCTCACAATGTGATTGCACTCACCAGAAGAGCGTCTTGGGTATAAGCATATCGTATATAAAGATGTCAGCCAAGGATACTCTTCACATAAAAACAGCTTTCCAATTTATTGCCACAAGTGATACAGGTTGACAGAGGGTAAGAAATGCGCTCCTACCGCGGATATAACAGAGTCGCACGCCACCACACTGTCTCTCCTGCTTCCTCCTCGTATTCCCGTGACGTCAGCGCGCACACCTCCGACTCCGCCCTACGCGTTTCGTCACGACACGTGACTCATTCAGGGGCTGGAGGTCGCCATCCGACGTCAAGCTAAATACCCAAACCGCACATCCTCCGCCTGTAGCTCCACCCGCATCGCCGCCCTCTTCTCGTTGCTAGGCTGCCACAGGCGTGCTGACTTCATTATATCCGCGGTTATGGTATACAATAAAATTCTACTAAACACATACATTTAAATATCAAGCATAGTTATTCCCCATATTCATATTAAATTCATTATAATTTTCATAAATGATTATAAGTGATCTTCCCTATATAATCCCTTCCCATACATCTACACCACCCGTGCATATACCTAGAGGTCAAATGCATCTACACCACCCCTGTGCATAAGCCTAAAAGGTCATGTATATCTGCACCATCCCTGTGCATAACCTGAATGGTTATATACATCATCCCCAATTCGTCATACACATAACTTTGCCCTGCATTAATTAAAGTGACAGTGCCATTAACTTCTAATATTACTTATGACCTCTCCAACTCCATTCATTATTTAAAGTGACAGTGTGAATTGCATATAGAAGTGCTTTGACACCAACCTCATTAACAAGGTGTATATCTATCCTACCAATATTAATCTATAACCGATTAACCTATATGTTTGCACCTCAATAATCATAATTCTTAACACTATACAAACTGTGCAAAATATTAAAGTTATTACCAACACTCCAATTTAAAGTGACCTGTGCATAATTACAAAAATACAAAAATACGAAATACAAAAACACTATAGACAACTCTCTCCTATGCAATTACACCCCCTATTAGTTTTGCCATCACCCATTTGCTATAAAACAATTAATGTCCAATTCAATGTTTAAACCTTTTGGGGATAACGTTCCTAATCTGTGTATCCATTTCGTCTCTTTCCTACATAATTGCTGCAGTTTGTTGCTCCCGCGCCAATGCGATTTTATTCGTTCCACAGCAACTACTTTGAGACTTCCTGGATCACAGGCATGTACTTCAGAAAAATGAGCGGACACACTATGCCATTTAAATCCCTTTTTAATATTATATATGTGCTGATAAATTTGCTTCTTTAATGGCTGTGTTGTTCTTCCGACATACTGTGAGCCACAGCCACATGTTAATACATATACCACATATGTCGAAGAACAAGTCATAAAATCCCTTATCTTAAAATCCTGCCTAAAAAACCTCGATTCAATGATGTCTGCAGACACACTAACTGTCTCCCTACAGATACAACAGTCCCTACATACATGATAACCCGGCCTCTGCCACGGAATATTCACTTCTTTTGGTGGATCCACACAACTCGGGACCAATATGTCCCTTAAATTGGGGGCCCTCCTATAAATACATTTTGGCCTATCTGGAATAACCCTTTTGAGCTGAGAATCCTGTAATAGCACTGGCCAATGCCTCACAATTAACTTTTCTAGCTGTTTATATTGTGTACTAAAGGTAGAAACGAATGGAAGCTCAGGTGGGGTCCTCCCACCCCCCCTCCCCCCCCCCTCCCCCGATCAGCACTCCCCTCTCCATCCCTTCCACCTTTATCTCCAATTCCCTCATTTCCTCACCCCCATACCCCCTTTCCACAAACCTTTGTGTCAGAATCGACACTTGATTCTGGTAATCGGTAGTTTTTGTACAATTCCTTATGATTCGATGGAATTGTCCTTTCGGGACTGCTTTAATCCAGGAGGGGTGATGGCAGCTTGACGCAGGTATAAAACCATTGCGATCCGTTTTTTTTTAAAAAACAGCGAGTAAAAAGTCTTCCCATCTCTTTGTAGATGGTCAAATCCAAAAAATTCACACTGGAAAAACTGATCTCTGCCTCCAGTGTTATATTGGGACAAATTTGGTTAATACTGGCCAGAAACAGGGACCACTCCTCAACCGAACCCCTCCACATAATAAACAGATCATCTATAAACCTACGCCATTCCATCACCCCTCCCGGACTCAGCTGTATAGCTCTCTCCTCCCATTCTGACATATAGATATTCGCCAGGGAAGGTGTGAACGGCGCCCCCATCGCGCATCCTTTTATCTGCGCATAAAATACCCCCTTATACCAGAAGCAATTCCTGGATAAGGCAAATTCCAACAGCTTAAGAATAAACTTCCTCTGTTTCATCGGCAAAGTGCCATCCTTATTTAAGGCCAACTCAACCGCCCCTATACCCCCTTCCCCCCCCATGGGTGATATTAGTATACAGGGACGCCACGTCTGCTGTTACCAGCAGTATTGTGTCGTCCACCTCAGCTCTTTCTAGAATTTGCAGTGTGTGTAAGGTATCCCTAAGGACCTTGGGAAGTTTACCCACCAGGGGTTGCAAAAAATAATCCAAATAACTGCCAATTCTATACGTGATGGAATCAATCCCATTGATAATGGGACGCCCAGGGGGCACTGTGACAGACTTGTGAACTTTAGGTAATTGATATATAATCGGAGTTCTAGGATTTTTTGGAACAAGATGCTCAAACTCTTTTTCATTAATCAGGCCCTCATCCAACCCTTCTTTGAGCAATTAAATTAATTCCTTTTTGTAGGCAGAGACCGGATTACCACCCAATCTTTTATATGCAGTTTCATCCCCTACTAGTCTGTCCAACTCAGTAAAATATTGATCTTTATTTAAAATAACTACCCCTCCCCCCTTGTCCGCAGGTCTGATAATAAGTTCCTTTTCTTTGAGCAGCTTGCAGACGGCTCGATCGCTATTTCTGATCCAGGCCGTCTCCATCCGCTCCAGATCCTCACTCACCAAATTCTTAAAAATGTCTATCGTGTGTTTACTGGCATTATTTGAGAGTTATTCCTCATATCAGTGTGCATGTATTCACTCACCTGATTAACCCTACTGTTCGGCCCCTCCTTATCCAAAAAATATCTCTTTAAATTCAACTTGCGGACAAACTTATGCAAATCTATGAACGTGTCAAATTTATTCAAACCCTTTTTAGGGGCATATTTCAGACCCTGATCTAACAGTTTAATTTCAGCACTTTCCAATGTTACCCCACTAAGGTTAAAAATACCCTCCCCTTTGTTCATTCCTTTCTTTTCTTGTACCCTCCTTCCTCCTCTAACTCCTCTTCTGGATCTCTTTTTCGAACATTCTTTGGGGGGTAAGGGTCCATATATCAATCGTCTTGGCGGTACCGGGGTTTCTGAAAAAACGGGGGTGTCTCCTCATTTACATAGGATTGCAATGGTTCAAATCGATTATAGACAGGCAATTCTATGGGTGGGGGTCCCATCCCACCTACCGGGAATCTGGCATAATTTTGATAGGGTCCCCCTGTTCCCCCTCCTCTGTTGGTTCTAGGTGGATTGGGGGTGTACGGTCGGGCCGGGTAATAATTATAGCCCCTTCCCCTCCCAGATCCCCCAGAGCCCCTTCCCCTATTAGGAGGTACATATGGTTGTGGTTTAGGCTGAATAGGTCTAACTGGCTCCTGCCCCCCCACAGCCCCACCTTTTGGTCTCGCACCATTATCCAATGGTTTACCCTCCTCCTTGGGTCCGGTATCCCCACCATTACCTACCTCCATCTTCTCGCCTTGCAATTCATTATTTTTGGTTTTCTGCCACTTCTATGCTTCATTACTTTTATATGCAAGGATATCTTTGGAAAACTGCTTTTGTTTCTCCAAAATGATATCCTTTTCCACACTGTTCAACACTTCCTGCAACTTATTGGACCTTAATTCGAATTCCTCTGTGTGTTTAAATGGATCTAGTTTTAATTTCTGAATATCTATTTCCCCTCCTAACCTCTCCAATCTTCTCGTTTTCCTTTTAATCATTAATTTCACCATCCCTATCCCACACGTTTCCACATACTCAAACCACTCCAGATTGTTATCATTACTCTCCTCCCCATCTGTGGGCATAATGTCCCACCTGCATCTTTTCGGTATCAAACCTTTTTTCTCATATTTATGTAGAGCTGCTAAGTCCCACCAAGTCTGTAGTTCCTTAGTCATATTATGTTGTAAAACCTTAAAGGGGAACTGAAGAGAGAGGTATATGGAGGCTGTCATGTTTATTTCCTTTTAATCAATACCAGTTGCCTGGCAGCCCCGCTGGTCTATTTCTCTGCAGTAGTATCTGATTAAAACCAGAAACAAGCATGCAGCTAGTCTTGTCAGATCAGACTTATAAGTCTGAACCACTGAAACACCTTATCTGCTGCATGCTTGTTCAGGGGCTATGGCTAATAGTATTAGAGGCAGAGGATCAGCAGGGCTGCCAGGCAACTGGTATTGTCTAAAAGGAAATAAACATGACAGCCTCCATATACCTCTCTCTTCAGTTCCCCTTTAAAGTCCTGATCCAAGTCTGTTTGAACAGGTAGTTCTTCAATGAAAATGTTATTCAGATCAATATTCCTATGTTTCCTGAATTCAAAGATCTCCATGTTTGCAGCAGCACAAAAGTGAAACAGTCTTACCAATTTGCCAATGATTATACTGCGCTCCAATTGAGAACCAAATAAGGGGGATCGCAGTAGAAAAAGGTTTCACTCCGCCTTGCTCAGTATTTCACAATGATTCACTGCGCTTTCCAAACCCTAAAAGAAAGATTTTAAAATACGCACATAGTGCAAAGTATTGTCTTAAAAAAAACACACAATCTGCACCCCGTGCATGCACTGCTGGGGGTAGTGCCTCCACCATATATGGCAGGGGTAGGGAACGTTGGCTCTCCAGCTGTTAAGGAACTACAAGTCCCACAATGCATTGCAGGAGTCTGACAGCCACACTCATGAGTAATAAAGGAAAATGCATGCTGGGATTTGTAGTTTTATCACAGCTGTAGAGCCAAGGTTCCCTACCCCTGATATATGGGATCTCAACCGCTCTCCCAATGTGATTGCACTCACCAGAAGCGCGTCTTGGCATACCTACCATAAGGCTGGAGGTGCTCAAAGCACCGGGTGTAGCCATGGCTAGGGGTGCTGCTGTAGTTCTTAGTCACTGTGTTCTTCCATTTGGGAACTTTTCTCATAGTTTGGGCAACATTCGGGAAAATATCAGCAGGCACTGTTGGGGACTGTACTACTTCCTGCACTAGATGTAGCACCCCACCCCCTTCCTGTCCTGGGGACAATGTATCTCCTCGCTCTCTTCACACAGCCTGCAGTGAGTCAATGTGCATAGCAGCAGGGTGAGTAGAGAGAATTATTGCTGTGCTGCAGCTGGGACATTAGCAGGGAGAGGTGGCAGGATGTGTTTAGTGCTTCAGAAGTTGCCTGTCATTAGTAGCCATGTGCACTGGCTGCTGTAATACAAGAGTGCCCGGGACTACTGATTATCCTGATCAGAGTAATGAATCAATAATGCAGGGCAGTCTGCTGTTGCAGTAGCCAGTGATACAAGTGCTGACAGCCGACTTCTGTAGTGAGCAGAGAAGCAATTTAGATGCCTGGCTACAAATCCTTAAGCAGTGGCTGGATGGTGTAATGGTTAAGGGCTCTGCCTCTGACACAGGAGACCAGAGTTCAAATCTTGGCTCTGTCTGTTCAGTAAGCCAGCACCTATTCAGTAGGAGACCTTAGGCAAGTCTTCCTAACACTGCTCCTGCCTATAGAGCGTGCCCTAGTGGCTGCAGCTCTGGCGCTTTGAGCCCGCCAGGAGAAAAGCGTGATATAAATGTTATTTGTCTTGTCTTGTCTAATTTTTCTTTTGGATTGAGCATAAATGGTACATGCTAGGCTAGCTTCAGCTAGTAGTGTTGGTGTTATAATGGATGTGTTATGCTGGATACACACGGTGCGTTCGCACACTCGATTTTCCCGTCGATTCCCGTCGATTTGTTTATTTCCAACATGTCCGATTTGGATTTCGATGGATCGTTAGGTCGATTCGCATGCAAAGTATGCCGAATCGACCTAACGATCCATCGAAATCCAAATCGGACATGTTGGAAATAAACGAATCGACGGGAATCGACGGGAAAATCGAGTGCGCGAACGCACCGTGTGTATCCAGCATAAGTTACCTACCATACACTGAGTTCTGGGTTCAATTCCCAGCCACGGTATGTAAGCTGGCTTTTGAAATACTGGAATTCCCTGGCAGATGAGACCCTCCTCCCTCCGGTAGGAGGTAGAAGGGGAGAAGGGAGGAGAAGCTTACAAGAGGCTAATTAAACTCTCCCTAGCAGAGTGTGAGTAGCAGCTGTCCCTTAACTAATTAGTATAGGCAGATGAGTGAGTCAAATGGCTCAAGGACCTTGTCTTTTATAAGGGGGGTGGGGCTCCAGGAGTGAGTGCAGTCTGATTGGTAACAATATGCCTGCTGACTGTGATGTAGAGGGTCAAAGTCCTTCTCAATAGAGCATTATGGGGCGAATCGAACTTCCGGGAAAGTTCGCCTTTGGCAGGCGAACGCGAACCACCAAAGTTCGCCGGGAACTGTTTGCCGGCGAACCGTTCGGGACATCTCTAGACCTCACAATCTAATGCATGGCTTGGCATGGCTTTTAACAGGTTAACAGCATCTGTTAAAGTGGAATTGAACTCTTGCAAAGGACAGAAGGAAAACATAGAGAAATGCACCCTGTATATATTTAGAGAGTTTAGTCTGTCTAATTCCCCCTCATTTGTGTCTAATCACAAGTTGTAATTTGATCACTCCCTTGTGTCACCTGACTGCCACGGCAGATAAGCTTATTTAAAGCACAGGATTTTAACAATATGTCTGCTTCCATGAAAGCAGGAAGAAGAAGCAGTGCAGATTTATTGCAGGATTTGTATCAGCTGTAACAAAGAAATGTTTTTCTTTAAAGGACAACCTAGGTGACATGTAACATGATGAGATAGACATGTGTATGTACAGTGCCAAGCACACAAATAACTAGGCTCTGTTCCTTTTTTTCTTTCTCTGCCTGAAAAAATTAAGGGCTTGTTTCCACTGTTGCGACGCGATTTCGGCCGCATTCCGACGCTTGTAAAAACGCATGCGGATGTGTTTCCACATGCGTTTTTACCCGCGATTTCGCATGGCAGGGTGCCATGCGAAATTAACCATGACACTGCCAGGGCTAAATAAAATTGAAAAAGGTGCGAAATCGCACGCGAAATCGCGGGTAAAAACGCATGTAACAAACGCATGCGTTTTTACTATTAAATACATTAGCGGCGATTCGCACGGATTCCCGACGCAGGCGAAATCGTTGGCTCTTTTGTGCGTTTTTTTCACGCTGAAAAAAACGCACCTCAACAACGCTACAGTGGAAACAGGCCCATCCACTTGCATTACATGTGCGGATCTGCATGCGTTGGACGCATGCAGATTCGCGATAGTGGAAACGAGCCCTAAACATCAGGTATACAAGTGACAGTTTCTGCCAGGGTCGGACTGAGTCAGACTATAGCATAACCTTCACTGATAAGTAGTTACAGCCATAAAACACTTTCCCATTAGTAAATGGCTTCTGAGAGCAGGAAAGAGATAACAAGGGTCAATAATTCATAGATTTGAGCTCTGACATACTTCAATGAAGGTATCATTTAGCAGACACAAAGAAACAGTAAAAACTTAATAACTAGATTTAAATATAAAATAAAACTGTGGGATATCTAAAAAAGTCATTTTTAGGAGACTTAAAGGGACACTGTACGGGGATTGGGGGAAAATTAGTTGAACTTACCCGGGGCTTCTAATGGTCCCCCGCAGACATCCTGTGTTGGCGCAGCCACTCACCGATGCTCTGGCCCCGCCTCCGGTTCACTTCTGGAATTTCATACTTTAAAGTCTGAAAACCACTCTACCTGCATTGCCGTGTCCTCGATCCCGCTGATGTCACCAGGAGCATACTGCGCAGGTCCAGTATGGTCTGTGTCTGCGCAGTAGGTTCCTGGTGACATCAGCGGGATTGAGGACATGGCAACGCAGGCGCAGTGGTTTTCAGACTTTAAAGTCTGAAATTCCAGAAGTGAACCAGATGCGGGGCCGGAGCATCGGTGAGTGGCTGCGCGGACACAGAATGTCTGCAGGGGACCATTAGAAGACCCGGGTAAGTTCAACTCATTTTCCCCCTACCCCCCTACAGTATACCTTTAAGGCGCATACACACGCCGGATTACTGCAAACGATGGGTTGTCAGACCCGCCTGCGGGGCGGGCGTTCTGCCGACAGTTTGTCTGTGTGTACAGTCTGTCGGCAGGCTGGTAAGGCTGGTTTTGACAGATCCGCTGAACGGATAAGTCAAAACAAGCCTTATCAACCTGCCGACAGACTGCACACACTAGCAAACTGTCGGCAGAACGGCCACCCCGGGGGCGGATCTGCCGACCCATCGTTTGCAGTAATCTGGCGTGTATACGCGCCTTTAGGATAGATAACAATGCTTTTCTCATCAGTTTATTTTCGCCTCGGATGTCCTGGGTTATTATGCTGTTGCTTACCTTTTAGAGCAGAGAGGAAGTTCTGAGTTCAGGTCCGTTTTAAGCAAATGGCACTTGATGCAAAACAAAACAGTCAAATGGTATTTCTCATCGATGAGGAGCTAATGGCTGGGCAAGATTTGAAGTCTGCTTTTGTGCAGTCTGTCACATGCCCACGGAGGTAACACATAAGGTTTTATATTAGTCACTGGCACTGAATGTACTGATAATATCTAACAGCAGATCAGGAGGTAAATACAATACACACTAGAAAGGTCACAAGTACTACAGGAAAGCAAATGAATAAACAAATATCCGTAATATGTCACACTGTAGAATCAGTGGGCGGCGGAACTGGTTCAACTAAAATGACCTTTTGATATTTTTATTACCATGTTTACTAAGAAAATGAATGTCATAACTTAATGGGGACATTTCCACTTCCATAGTCTCTCAATAATCAATAGTAATGAAAATATAATCAAAACTTCCTGCTGATCTTTGATAGGCAGTTGCCAGAATAAGCAGGGGCAGAACAGGACATTTGCATGGGACTAATCGGGTTCACAAACAATCATTAGTCCTGTGACAAATCCAGGTCAGCATCGACTTATTACAACAATTGTAAATAAACAAATAGTTACAAGTCAAACTTAAAAGCCTGTACACACGCCTGGCTTAAAGAGGAACTCCAGTGAAAATAATGTAATGAAAAAGTGCTTCATTTTTACAATAATTATGTATAAATGATTTAGTCGGTGTTTGCCCATTGTAAAATCTTTTAAATCCCTGATTTACATTCTGACATTTATCACATGGTGACATTTTTACTGCTGGCAGGTGATGTAGCCGCTGCTTGCTTTTTTGGCAGTTGGAAACAGCTGTAAACAGCTATTTCCCACAATGCAACACGGTTCACAGACAGGAAACTGCCAGAACCATGGTCCTCACAGTTTCCTGTGGGAGGGGTTTCACTACAATATCAGTCATACAGCGCACTCTGATGATCCGTTTGTGAAAAGTAATAGATTTCTCATGAAAAAGGGGGTATCAGCTACTGATTGGGATGAAGTTCAATTCTTGGTCACGGTTTCTCTTTAAGTCAGCTGAGGCAGCCGATAACAACTGCCTCAGCCGATAATTAGGCATGTGTACGGCAGCCTCCGACCTGCGAGAGATCTGCCCAGCGGATCCCCCCCACACACACATAGCAACAAATCCCTTTGTCAGCTATGCAGATGACACACGTGTGTGCATCCCAGCTCAGCGATGTCTCCTAAGGGGATCAGGTGATGGGTTTACGCACCTTAAACGCCACTATTGCATTGTGGGATGTGCTTCAGATCAGGTGACAATATCTGAATCTGATATTCCACCATCCTGCATCACACAGGCACCTGAAGCATTGATGCTTTGTATTGCTCGATATATTGCTAAAGTTCCATGTCTGCCCAATTGCTTCCTCATGCTGATCCACAACGATCTAATGAGAAAACAGAAGGTATTTCTCCAATCGATGCTACAATTTTTATATAATTTTGTTGCGCCCAAGTTTTGAAAGACTTTCATTAGACTGAATATCTACTTTTATTACATCTAACATTTATATATAAAAAAAAACACTGATAGGGTTATGTTGGCCTCAGTAGTTAACAGTATACATACCTTTCTACCTTTCCCTTTTAACTCCTAACACTAACCTGTCTGGGGTGGGTGGGAGGTTGGTGCTGAGTGCTGGCTGGGGTCAGTGGGAATGCTGGATGGGAGTGCTGGCTTAGGGCTGGGTTCTGGCTGGGTGGGTGTGAGGGCTGGGCAGGGGCGTAGCAATAGGGGGTGCAGCGGTAGCGACCGCATCGGGGCCCTTGGGCCAGAGGGGCCCCGAAGGGCCCTCCCTCAACTACAGTATTAGCTCTCTATTGGTCCTGTGCTCATAATAATCACTTCTATATATACATTGAGTAGTGGTAAACATTAACAAGCTCTCCCCATCCCCTTCTTGCACCTCTGACACTGTAGTTGCCATTGTCAGGTTTTGGTGCGCCGTATCAATTGTTATGTATAAAGTGCCTGAGGGGCCCCATTGTAAAACTTGCATCGGGGCCCACAGCTCCTTAGCTACGCCACTGGGGCTGGGTGTTGGCTAGGGGCTAGGTGGGTACTGGCTGGAAACTGGGTGGGTGCTGGTTGGGTGCGTGCTGGCTAGCTGGGGACTCAGTGGGTGCCTGGGAACTGGCTGGAGGGCTGGGTGGGTGCTGCCTGAGTGCTGGGTGGGTGCCTGGGTGCTGGCTGGGGGCTGGGTGGGTGCCTGGCTGCTGGGTGGGGACTGGGTGGGTGCCTGGATGCTGGCTGGGTGGGGACTGGGTGGGTGCCTGGATGCTGGCTGGGTGGGGACTGAGTGAGTGCCTGGGGGCTGGCTGGGGACTGAGTGCCAGCTGGCTGTTGGCTGGGTGCCTGGGGGCTGGGTTGGAGCTGGCTGGGGACTGGGCGGGTGCCTGGGTGCTGGGAGGGTGCCTTGGTGCTGGCTGGGGACTGGGTGGATGTCTGGGTGCCTGATAGGGGCTGAGAGCGTTGTTGCCTGGATGCTAACTGGGGACTAGGTGGGTGCCTGTGTGCTAGCTGGGGACTAGGTGGGTGCCTGGGTGCTGGTTGGGGCCTGGGTGGGTTCCTATGTGTTGGCTGGGGACTAGGTGGGTGCCTGGGTGCTAGCTGAGGACTGGTTGGGGCTATTACTCACAGTCAGACCTCAGATCGGCAACCAGTCCACACCACTGCTGCCACAGACGTCACTTCCACATTTAAAGTACACCTGGTATGGGTAGTGTGTGTGCCATCTCTGTCTCTGCTGTCACCGCTAATCTGAGGTCTGACAGTGATGCGGGAGGGGGCACACGAACCAGGAGGAAGCAGACAGGAGGAGGCACAGGTGGCAGTGGCATTGTGCACGGGGGCAGGCATGGCACCTATGGTACGAGCCATGCTTGCACCCCTCTACTTAGGCCACTGACTCAGACAGCTCATGGTGGCCCAGAACCACCTGGAAGGGTCTGGGTCACCATGAACTGCGTGGGTATTCCTTAGTACTGGTTCAAGCCCTATCCTATAGAGCCATATTAATCCCTGCCATGCACTGATGAGAACCAGAAAGTCTGAAACAGGCTGTATGTTGGATTGGTGGGGCTCTGTAAAATGTATTAGCTACAGGCTCGCTATACATCAGCAGTTCTGGATGTTCAAGCATTGGTTTCAAGGGCATAAAGAGATGATTTGCATATTCATGGGTGATGCATCATTGGATACCACAGTTGCTCACTTACAGCTGAATTATAGTACCTTCTATTATAAAAATTGCAAAATTATATTCAGCATTAATTTACAGGATGAGAATAAAGTTTAGCATCAATTTAAAACATCAGTCCTGAAGGAGGAACAAATGAAGAAGAAAGAGGGACAGAGGGATTCAGTTCCCAAGAGGGACTGTCCTTCCCAAAAAGGCTATGAAGAGGGACAACTGTGGAAGGAAGAGTTACACTAGTGTGCGCAAACCTACTTTGTGCGCGGCCCCGTGCACTGTGCGGGTGCGCCGATATTAGTGCGCGATGCATAGATAACGTTGCACCCGCTGGCCCATAAAAGTCGCACCCGATGCAACGAAAATTACACATCGGGTGCCCCCGAAGTGGCGCATCATAGTGCTGCTTAACTGGCACCCGATGCGTCATTTTCGTCACATCGGGTGCGACTTTTAAGGGCCAGCAATGCGCACTATGCGCGCGCAGTGAGCGGCATTATTTCAACTGTGTGGGTGCAAACCACTTAACGCCGTGGTTTGCGCACACTAACACTTAGGGCACACTAACCGGCTTAGCGCCGGTTAGTGAATCAAGCCCTATCTATGCAAAAGAGCTTATCAACAGTCAAACAGCTTCTTGAAATCAATTGGATCCCAGAAAAGTAAATAGAAGCCAAAACAGCTGAGAAACAGTGATATAAGGATCCTAATAAAGTTTTACTGCAGGAAAGTTCAAAGGGTCCTTACTCCTGCTTATTTTTCAGCTAAAAAGGAAGAGTGTAGATCCTAAAGTATTTTTAATGCAATCTTAAAAATAAAGCTATAAAACTGAAACTAAAAAAACGAGACTCTTTTCTATACTACTAATGTTCTATTTATCATCCGTACTACACACATATGTTTTGTTATCTCATAAGTTTATTTTTATTTCAGGTTCGCTTTAAGACAAATAGGCTATAGAGGTGTACCGAACGGTTCGCCGGCGAACGGTTCCAGGCGAACATTGGGGGTTCGCGTTCGCCTGCGCCAGGCGAACTTTTCCGGAAGTTCGATTCGCCCCATAATGCACTATGAGGGTCAACTTTGACCCTCTGCATCACAGTCAGCAGGCACATTGTAGCCATTCAGGCTACAGTAAGCCCTGGAGCCCCACCCCCCCTTATATAAGGCAGCCTCCGGTGGCCATTACAGTCACTCGTGTGCCTGCTAGAGAGAGGAAAGGGACAGCTGCTGCAGACTTTTTCTCTTAGGGACAGATTAGTTAGGTTCTAGGCTGCTTTGCTTGTTTCTGACTGATTAATATTGCTTTTAAAGCACCCAGCAACAGCTCTTTTCAGAGCTCAACCTGTACATTTTTTTTTTCTGACACTTTTGTTGCATGCACAGCCTTGCTAATTGATAGTGTGTGTGCCACTGCCAGCAGCCCAGCACATTCAGTGACTGACTGCCTGTGTGTGTGACAGGGAGCTGCACATTGTACTACCCAGTACTGCATATACCCCAGTACCTGTTGTGTTTACTTAACCCACCTCATCACTGCATATACCTAGCCTTGTGTTGAGTGAACCCAGCTCACTGCATCTAACTACCCAGTACCTGTTGTGTTTACTTAACCCACCTCATCACTGCATATACCTAGCGTTGTGTTGAGTGAACCCAGCTCCCTGCATCTAAGTCTAACTGCCTGTTGTGTTGAGTGAGAACCCACCTCACTGCATCTTAAGTACCTTTACTGTATACTGTTCAGTGAACCCAGCTCACTGCATCTAACTACCCAGTACCTGTTGTGTTTACTTAACCCACATCATCACTGCATATACCTAGCGTTGTGTTGAGTGAACCCAGCTCACTGCATCTAACTACCTGTTGTGTTGAGTGTGAACCCACCTGGCCACCTCACTGCATCTAACTACCTGTTGTGTTGAGTGAGAACCCACCTCACTGCATCTTAAGTACCTTTACTGTTGAGTGAACCCAGCTCACTGCATCTAACTACCTGTTGTGTTGAGTGTGAACCCACCTGGCCACCTCACTGCATCTAACTACCTGTTGTGTTGAGTGAGAACCCACCTCACTGCATCTTAAGTACCTTTACTGTTGAGTGAACCCAGCTCACTGCATCTAACTACCTGTTGTGTTGAGTGTGAACCCACCTGGCCACCTCACTGCATCTAACTACCTGTTGTGTTGAGTGAGAACCCACCTCACTGCATATAGCTAGCATACCCCCGAGATGGACAAAATGGACAAACCAGGTAGAGGAAGAGGTAGAGGCAGACCCAGAGGAAGGCCACCAGGCACCGGCAGGTCTGTGGCTGTGCGAGGTGGTGTTGCTGTGATTTCATGCGGACCTGCCCCAAAATACAGTGCTCAGAAGAAGGCACGTGCCATCACTTCTCAAAATCGTGAGGAGGTGATTGAGTATTTAACACAGAACACCTCATCTCCCGCAGCCACCAGCGCTACAACAAGCACCACATCCACTGCATTTGACACTTCGCAGGAGTTATTTGGTGGTGGTGGTGAAATCACTGATTCCCAGCCACTACTGCAACAACAACAAGAAGGCGCAGGTACACCACCTCATACATCTGAGTTAGGTGGCGATAGTATGGACGTAACGTGTGTGGATGGGGATGATGGTGGACCACCTGAAGTTGGTGCACTTGAGGAGGTGTCTGAGGAAAGCGCAGCTGGCCAGGAGGATTATGATGACGATTATACGGATACCACATATGTTCCCGGTAGAGGAGATGACCAGGGGGACAGTTCAGAGGAGGAGTCAGAGAGGAGTAGGAGGAGACGACTCCATGATAGAAGCAGAGGGAGCTCGTCCTCAGAAACAGCTGGGGGCAGTGTCCGGTGCCATGTATCGCCAGCTATGGCCAGGGAGCACACATGCCCTTCAACGTCAGCTGCTGCTGATGCCACCGTAGCGCCATCACCCCAGGGGGGCTCAGCGGTTTGGAAATTTTTTCACGTGTGTGTCTCAGATCGGAGCAAAGCCATCTGTTGTCTCTGCCAGCAAAAATTGAGCCGTGGAAAGGCCAACTCTCACGTAGGGACAAGTGCCTTACGAAGGCACCTGGAGAGAAGGCACAAACAGCTATGGCAAGAACACCTGAGTAAAAGCAGCACTCCTCAAAAGACAAGCCAAACACCTTCTCCTCTTCCTCCTTCAGGTGCATCGTCTTCATCCACTTTCTCCCTTGCACCTTCACAGCCACCCTCCTCCACACCGCCTCTTCCCTTGAGCGGTTCCTTCTCCTCTGCCCACAGCAGTACCCAGCTGTCCGTGAAGGAAGTATTTGAGCGGAAGAAGCAAATGTCTGCCAGTCACCCTCTTGCCCGGCGTCTGACAGCTGGCGTGGCGGAACTATTAGCTCGCCAGCTATTACCATACAAGCTGGTGGAGTCGGAGGCTTTCCGTAAGTTTGTGGCCATTGGTACACCGCAGTGGAAGATACCAGGCCGCAATTATTTTTCTCAAAAGGCCATACCCAAACTGTAACATGCAGTTGAGAGGCAAGTGGTGTCATCTCTGGCACACAGCGTTGGGTCAAGGGTCCACCTGACCACGGATGCCTGGTCTGCCAAGCATGGGCAGGGCCACTACATTACATACACAGCCCATTGGGTCAACCTGGTGACCGATGGCAGCAAGCAGGGAGTACGTGGCTGCGCAGAGGACCGACTTGTCACACCTCCACGGCTTGCAGGCAGGCCTCCAGCCACCTCCTCTCCACCTGCTATCACCGCTTCGCTGTCGTCATCCTCCTCCTCCTCCTCCTTGGCTGGTGCCGCCATCTCCTCCCCAGCTACACAGCCCCAGCACCCCAGGGCCTATGCTGCATGCCAGGTGCGACGGTGTCATGCAGTGTTAGACATGTCTTGCCTGAAAGCGGAGAGTCACACTGGAGCAGCTCTCCTGGCTGCTCTTAACAAACAGGTGGAGCAATGGCTGACCCCGCACAAGCTTGAGATCGGCAACGTGGTGTGTGACAACGGCAGCAATCTCATTGCTGCGTTGAATTTGGGAAAGCTGACACACATACCCTGCATGGCACATGTGCTTAATCTGGTCGTGCAAAGATTTGTGTCCAAGTACCCAGGCTTAGAGGACGTCCTGAAGCAGGCCAGGAAGTTGTGTGGGCATTTCAGGTGCCCTTACAAGGCCATGGCACGCTTTGCAGAGATTCAGGGTAGAAACAACTTGCCGGTGAGACGCCTGATTTGCGATAGCCCGACTCGCTGGAATTCCACCCTGCTGATGTTCTCTCGCCTGCTAGACCAGGAGAAAGCCGTCACCCAGTACCTGTATCATTACAGTACAAGGACACAATCTGGGAGGATGGGGATGTTGTGGCCCAACAACTGGACACTGATGCGAAATGCATGCAGGGTCATGGAGCCCTTTGAGGAGGTGACCAAACTGGTGAGTCGCGATGAGGGCACCATCAGCGACTTGATCCCCTACGCCTACTTCCTGGAGCGTGCCGTGCGTAGAGTGGTGGATACAGCTGTGGAGGAGCGTGAACAAGAAGAGTTAGGGCAGCAGGATTCATTGGAGCCATTTACACACGAACCCGATGTTTCCACAACACCGTCGGCAGCACAGAGGAGGAGGAGGAGGAAGAAGAGGAGTCGTGTGGGGAAGGAGAGGAGTCAGACTCTGATGATGGTGATGATGAGGAAGGTGTTTCTGTGGAGGAGGAAGAGGCGGCGGAAGGAGAACAACCGCGGCAGCCATCACAGGGGGCTTCTACTGCTCCACGTTCCCGTGGTATTGTTCGTGGCTGGGGGGAGGAAGAGGAGTTGCATCCCGTCACTGAGGAAGAGCAAGAGGAGATGGAGAGTACCTCTGCATCCAGCTTTGTGCAGATGTCCTCTTTCATGTTGTCCAGCCTGTTGAGGGACCCCCGTATCAAAAAACTCAAGACGAATGACCTGTACTGGGTGGCCACTAGACCTTCGGTACAGGCACAAAGTGGCGGACCTCTTACCAACTCAACAAAAGGCGGAAAGGATGCAGCACTTGCAGAACAAGCTGTCAATGATGCTTTACAATGCGTTTAAGGGTGATGTGGCTGCACAACGCAATCAAGGTACCACTGGCAGTAACCCTCCTCATCCCAAGTCCACGCAGGCAAGAACAGGACGCTCCAGCGATCTCAGGGTGATGTCGGACATGCGGACGTTCTTTAGTCCAACTCCTCGCCATAGTCCTTCCGGATCCACCCTCCACCAACGCCTGGACCGGCAGGTAGCCGACTACCTGGCCTTGAGTGTGGATGTAGACTCTGCGAAAAGCGACGATGAACCCTTGGACTACTGGTTGCGCAGGCTTGACCTGTGGCCAGAGCTGTCCCAATTTGCCATACAACTTCTCTCTTGCCCTGCCGCAAGCGTCCTGTCAGAAAGGACCTTCAGTGCAGCTGGAGGCATAGTTACTGAGAAGAGAAGTCGCCTAAGTCACGACAGTGTTCAGTACCTGACCTTTATCAAAATGAATGAGGAATGGATCACGGAGGGCTACTGCACGACCGAAGACTAAGTCAGTCCACTCCCCACACACAGCATCTCTGCCTGCAGGCCGCTTGACTGCCTTCTCCGCCACTACCAACAGGGTCCAGGACTCTAGGCGGATTCCTGAATTTTTAAGGCGGCTGCTAGCAGCGGCCGCTACACTAATTTTTCTGGTGCGTGTACATGTGCCCATACCCCTTTGTGATCATTACCTTGCCGCGGTGAAGGGGCTTGCGCATCACAATGAAGCAATGACCGCCGGCTATTTGAGTGTCTCGGGTGGGGGTGGCACACAAAAGATATTAAGGTCGTTGCTTCATTGTGGTCAGACCAAATTTGATCAGCTGGAAAGTCACTGTTCTGTCATTCAGCTACATCAGCCGGGCAAGCATATGGGCTGAAAAGCCACCATCACCTGCACTCTCGTCACGGTGCGCACCAGTCCAGCACGGCCGTCACTACACAAACGGCTGTTTGCAGTCACTGCATACCTTTCACTGCATCTGTGACTGCACATTATACCTGGCAGTCAGTGCATAACTTGCACTTGAATGGATACACTTTCAAACAATTTAAAAATACAACCATCTAAACTTTCATACAATTTAAAAATACAACCATCTAAACTTTCAAACAATTTAAAAATACAACCATCTATCATTTTCAAAAAATGTAAAAAAAAGGGCAAAAAAACTTGCCCTCTGTAAAACATTCTTGGCAAATGCTTTCGACTTGGTTTGTCTTCCGCTGGCTCAAGGGTCCATCTGACCACAGATGCCTGGTCGGCAAAGCACGGTCAGGGCAGCTACAGCATGGGTCTCAGCAGGCTCCCACTTCGGGCCGGAATCCAACCTTCATTCCCCACGGTGACAATGGCAGACTTGCCCTCCATAACGGATTCCCGTTAAAGGATTTAAAGTTAATTAATTTCAAATACACAGCAGGGACTCGAAAGTCCGCCTCCTGTATTGTTATTTTTGGTCACTACTTTGAGGCGGGCGTGCATGCCTACCTGCTGCCCTCCTTGGATGTGTAGTGGTAGCGGTTTCTCAGGCTCCACACCGGATTCCATCCCTCATTCCCCGGCCATTACCCGGGGTCACAAATGACAGACTTGCCTGCCTCCATATGATTCTCGTAAAAGGAATGTGGTGTCATCTTTGCCCGCCATAACTGGTTCTCGTTAAAGGATTTAAAGTACATTCATTTCAAATACACAGCAGGGCCTCGAAAGTCCTCCTGTATTGTTATTTTTGGTCACTACCTCGGGGCGGGCGGGCATGCCTACCTGCTGCCCTCCTTGGATGTGTAGTGGTAGCCGTTTCTCAGGCTCCACACCGGATTCCATCCCTCATTCCCCGGCCATTACCCGGGGTCCCAAATGACAGACTTGCCCGCCTCCATATGATTCTCGTGAAAGGAATGTGGTGTCATCTTTGCCCGCCATAACTGGTTCTCGTTAAAGGATTTAAAGTACATTCATTTCAAATACACAGCAGGGCCTCGAAAGACCTCCTCCTGTATTGTTATTTTTGGTCACTACCTCGGGGCGGGCGGGCGTGCATGCCTGCCCGCTGCCCTCCTTGGATGTGTAGTGGTAGCCGTTGCTCAGGCTCCACACCGGATTCAAACCTCTCATTCCCCGGCCATTACCCGGGGTCACAATGGCAGACTTGCCCGCCTCCACAGGATTCTCATTGTAGCGGTACTGAACAAGTACACAGCAAGTAGAAAATGTAAATTAAAAACAAAACGTAAGCTTTTTAACAATGCCATGGAAAGTTGAGAAGGAAGTCACACATTACCTGACATCACTGAGTGAGGAAGAGCAATCACGCCATGTTGCGCAGTAGTCCAGCATGGCCGTCACTACACAAACAGCTGTTTGCGGTGCGTTACACAGTGAGTTTGGTGTGTCAGTGTGAAGCAGTACTCTAATTACACTCCCTGATTGATGTATACACATGCAAGATGTTTGAAAGCACGTTAGGCCTGCAATTTAGCATTCAATGTGATTTCTGCCCTTAAAACGCTGCTTTGCGTCACATCCCGGGACTTTTGGCATGTATACCACTCCGCCATGCCCCTCTCCAGGTGTTAGACCCCTTGAAACATCTTTTCCATCACTTTTGTGGCCAGCATAATTTTTTCTATTTTTCAAAGTTCGCCTCCCCATTGAAGTCTATTGCGGTTCGCAAATTTTTCCGCGAACCGAACCTTCCGCGGAAGTTCGCGAACCCGGTTCGCGAACCGAAAATCGGAGGTTCGCGACATCTCTAATAGGCTACAGAGTATTCTCAATATCTCTCCATGGAGCTAGAAAAAGATACATGAATGGAAAAAGTACAGGGAGTTATCCTGGCTGTACAGCATGCACAGTTTTAGTATGCAGGTTTTGTGTGCCCTGTACAGCTATGGACCTTCTATACTGTGCTGTAAGCAGATATCTTGATTTGTTACTGCATAGTCACAGCTTGTCTCATGGCTTTTGCTCAAGGAAATGTCATGTAACCATACTGTGATATCCACACTGGCAGCAGAGGCTTGGTTCTAATGATGATGAGTCATAAGTATTAAAGTTAGCATCGCGCAAATTAAAATATCTGTGGAGTACAGCAACCCAGGCCAGGGGTTCTCAAAGCTTTCCAGTTCAGGGTGCCTTTAGCGGCTGAAAGTATTTCAAGGCACCGCTGGATGAAAACAAAACATATATCTATATTTGTTCTGGTCTAAGCTACAGTGCCCTGAGAACAAACCACATACAAAAATGATAAGTTAAGAAAAAAAAACACATTTACCTACTTAATGAAATATGTGGGCCTACTGGTACTAGGCACTGCACAGCTTCTCGAGCCTTGAAGCTGGTTTCACACTGCAAGCCGATGGTGCAGCACACTACGCAGTACTCCCCATCTGGCATCTGGCCAAGCAGGAAGTGACGCGTGCTTGTGGTCACTTCCTGCTTCAAGGTATGCGGAAGTGCACGGAAGCATATTGTAGAAATACACTTTGGTGCATGCGTGCCGTGACGTTATAATAAAACCCGTGTTACCATAGACTAACAGTACGTGCGTTAACGTGGTTTTGTCCTAGCGTCTAGGATGCAGTGAAAACGTCACTTCTGTCACGCTGTACCATGGCAGTATAAAAGTCTCCATAGACTTTCATTGCTCAGCGGTGGGGTGCTGTAAAAATACCGCACCGCCCCGGTGTGAAAGGATCTTGTACCAGACATGGGGTAATAGAAAAAAATGTATACATACCTGGGGCTTCCTCCAGCCGCTTCTGGCCTGATCGCTCCCACACTGCCATCCTCCGCCTTCTGGATCCTCAGTAACAGGAGCCCCCTACCCCCCAAGCAAAGTCAGCCAGACTGTTCCCCGTGACCCCCACATGTTCTTTAGCTGAGCTCCCTTGTTATATCTCACTTGTCCCAACGGCTGCTCTGTTCCAATCTCCGACTTCAGCCATGCCTGGCGGCCAGGAGCATTCTGCACCTATGCAGTAACAAGCCTTAACTAACTGCGCAAGCACAGATTGCTCCCAGCTATGGACCTATGTGACCAAGGACGCGCTCGGTCATGGCCTTGCATGTGCCATGGCCCAGTAGTTTGCGACTACCATGCCTGACAGTCGGGGCCGGATTTACCATAAGGCACTGTAGGCATGCGCCTACAGGCGCCTGATGATGGAGGGGCGACTCACTCCCCTTCCCTAGTGCAGAGTCCGTTCTTCCCTATGCAGAGTCCTGAGCAGAGCGTAAATGAGTTTAGTCACCTGGCATTACACTGACAAGATCCTCCTTCAGTCGGGGCACCACTAGCTGGCTGCCTAATGCTAAGGGACACCTGTAGCTACCTATGACTGGTAAGCTGGGTAAGCCAGCACACTAGCAGCGCAGTTCAGTGGGGGTTTCTGGAGGGCAAAGTTAAGGGTGCCAGGACATCTGTGCCTATAGGCTCCTGTGATGTAAAGCCGGGCCTGCTGACAGTGGAGGAATGGAGTAGCACAGTATGACGTTGAGGGAGCATGCGCAGAAGACCCTGACTGATGCGACTGAGCCAGTTACCAGGGCTAATTGCGGCTGAACGGAGGCACTCGGGAGGGCGGCGAGGAAAGCATCCATGCTTATGGTGCTGGAGGAAGCCCCGGGTAAGTAAAAAATCTTTGTAATGTCCCATCTCCGGTTTCCTTCAAATCTTGCAATCACTGACAAGGTTCCCTGGCTTGGCAATCAGTAACAGGTCTCCAGACCTAGCAATCAGTGACAGGTCCCCAGACCAGGGGCGTAACTAGAAATCACTGGGCCCCCCTGCGAAACTTTGGATGCCCCCCCAACTGTCTTTGCTAGAGGGGGGAGCACTGATGGTAGCCCGAGGTGAGGGAGGGGGGAGTTGGGCCCCCATCCCCGCTGCTGTTTGCGCCTGCTGCTCCCCCTTCCTGTACTGCGCCCCCTCCTGTCCCTAAAAATGTCGGGAGGCGCAGTTCTTTGGTACCAGCAGTCTCTGGTCCTTAAAGTGGATCCGAGATAAACGTTTACTCATTGCATAGTTGTGTTCCTTTCATATAGTTTATAGGGCATGCCTCAAGCCAAATACTTTTTTTTTTGTTTTAATACCCTAATTCCCTATAAACTAAACAAGCCTTGCCCACAGTTCCTCCAGCGCCTAGGCCAAGGGTCCCCAAACGTTTTGGGTCAAGGGTCGGGTCAACATACTTCAGACTGCTGGGGGGCCAGAGTATACATAAAATTATGTAGAAGTCTTTGTGCACCAGACAGTGAAGAATACCCAGGTGACAACCTGCAGTCCAATTGGACGACAGTGTCACCTGATGTGGAATTTGATTGGAAACCAGCGAATTATTGCTTTCTGGCTTCATTCTATATGCAGACCACCAATATTTAAACTGTAGCTGACCACATCTATAATACACTTTGGGCTTGATTCACAAAGCGGTGCTAACTGTTAGCACACCTGTGAAAACCCCCTTAGCACGTCTAAACGAGCTTTTCGCGCATAAAACTTTATGCGCGTAAAACTTTACGCGCGTAAAACTTTACTCACACACTGCACAGAGCGCAGGGCGCACCGCGCGAAGTGCCCATTAAAGTCTATGGGACTTAGCGCGCATAAAAACTTTGCGCACGTAAAACTTTGCGCGCGCAAACTTAGCGCGCGATCTGATTGAGAAATCCGGTGCTAACCTACTTAGCACCCTGGTTAGACTTTAGACGTGCTAAGTAGGTTAGCACCGCTTTGTGAATCAAGCCCTTTGTGTGTGTGGGAACCGGAAAAAAAGCCTCAGGGGGCCACATTCGGCCCGCGGGCCTTAGTTTGAGGATCACTGGCCTAGGCACTCTGAGATCCATGTAGCAAGGGTTAATGGGAGCTCAGTCTGGCCAGGAGGAGGTGTTACTAGCCTGAGATTTCAGAGGCAGAGGGGAGGAGAGGGGAGTGAAGTGAAGTTTTCACAGGCTGAGGGGTGGAGATGCAGAGCAGCTTGCCTGTGTGATGACAAGCTGAATATGGCTGCTGTCATTGTATCATAGAAAGAATTAATCATCTACTGTTGAAGCTGTTTGCAGGTGGGTTTGCTGTGTAAACTATCTAAGATATATAGACAAGTTACTTGTTATAGTTTTTACTCTCGGATCCGTTTTAAGGGGCCAGAGGCTGCTGGTACAGAAGTGGTTAAAGAGATTGCATAGTTTACTAATATGTAGATTTTGTTTGTCTGCAGGGTGTGTTTTGGAGGGGGAAAATTTTGTTTATGTATTAAAAAAAGAATAAAAACAGGTAGTGATGCACTTTTTTAATCAATGTTATGCTTAATCAATGATATAAAATGTAATGCACTTAGTGTTTAACCAATGAGATAAAATGTAAGGATATCAATTTAAAAGCATGTCTCGTGCACACAAATAGATGAAGGAATAACGGGGCCCTAGGCCCCCTTGTGATCTTTTTGGTAAGCTGAAGTGGAGAGAGGTCAGAAAAGGTGGTTAGAGGGCCCCTTGACGCCCACTAGGCCCCAAACACCTGCCTAGGTTGCCTGGTGGATAATCCTGCTCATGGATTGGAAGGAAAAAGAAGTTTATGATCTTGTAAACTGTTTCTAATTAACAGGCCTCCTCAGTCCAGAAACATTAGAAGGTGCCAATTGTACAGCCTGGTGGCTTCATTGGAAAACATACAGGCTGGGTCTGTGCCCAGTATCTTAAGCTGGTGGTGGGAGGTTCCTGTCCGAGCGTCAGCGGGTAAAGCAGGGAGGAAGGTACGTTTAGATGAAGATCTCCTTGGCTGCTTTCCAAGTTCTGTGGTTTCACAACTGCACTGAGCCTCACGCCCACTGCCTCGAAATCCTTCACACACCAGCCTGTGGTTTCAGAGTGCTGGATCCTGAACATTCTATCCAGAGCACCCTACATCCTTCCTCCTCTCTGTGCAATTACCAGTGCTTAATACTACCCCCATAAAGACACAAGGGGAATCTGAGAGCCCACGATAGTGTAGTATGTTAAGATCCATGTTGATATCAGGTACTTTTCCTGAAATGATACCCACAAAGGTAGGTTATTATTATTTAGTATTTATATAGTGCTGACATCTACCGCAGCTCTGTACAGATATATATATAGTCTTGTCACTTAACTGTCCCTCAGAGGAGCTCATAATCTAATCCCTAGTCATATGTCTATGTATGTATCAAAGGACCACGTAGGTATAGCATATAGGAGAAAGCCAATAAACGTATCTGTATTTTTTGGGATGTTGATGGAAACCCGGAGTGGCTGGAGGAAACCCACACTGACACTGGGAGAACATACAAACTCCGTTAAGATAGTGCCCTGGCTGGGATTCAAACCGGAGACCCAACACTGCAAGGTCCAGGGTCGGACTGGGACACTAAGGGCCCACCAAGGAAGTTTCAGCCTGGGGCCCGCCCCCCTCCCCCCTCTCCTTCCCCCCCCCCTCCCCATTTTGGGCTCACATACACATGTACTCTAGAAATTTTGCATGACTTTATGGTAGGGAATAGATTGTGAGCACTTCGGAGGACAGTCTCCAATAGGGATATGTCCACATGCGGTGCACGCAGCAAAAATAAATGGGTGTCACCACGCACTGGAACATCGGCGTGGTCATGATGAGTCATGGGCAGACTTAAAAAAACCCAAAAGAAAACACAAAATAAGTAGCGGTGTTATTCCCAGAGATTAGGTCCGACCAGATACATTTTAGATAAAATATTCAAGTAGTTACATGCCTCATGATAATTCATTAAGTAGCCACATGGCAGCAGATTTTCCAACAAAATGCAATCAGATTGGCGGCAGATATCCCCACAAAATGCAATCAGGTTGGCGGCAGATACCGCCACAAAATGCAATCAGGTTGGAGGCAGATACCGCCACAAAATGCAATCAGGTTGGAGGCAGATACCGCCACAAAATGCAATCAGGTTGGCGGCAGATACCGCTACAAAATGCAATCAGGTTGACGGCAGATACCGCTACAAAATGCAATCAGGTTGGCGGCAGATACCCCCAGAAAATGCAATCAGGTTGGCGGCAGATACTCCCACAAAATGAAATCAGGTTGCCAGCAGATATCCCCACAAAATGCAATAAGATTGGCAGCAGATATCCCCCCACAAAATGCAAGCTCCCCCCAGCCTGGAAGGGGGGGGGGGGCAGCAGCAGGCACAGATCGGCGGGGAGAGGGGGAAGCCTCCCCCCCTGGGGCCCCCAGGAGACGGGGGCTCGGGGGCCCACCGATGGGACCATCGGCACTTCGGCGGCTCATTCCGAGCCTGGCAAGGTCAGATTGCTAACCACTACACCAACATGCAGCCCCACAAGGTTACCACTAAGGCAACCACTGTACATGCAGGTGGAGAGCTTAGAGACCCCACTTGGGTTAAAGAGGAACTCCAGTGAAAATAATGTAATAAAAAAGTGCTTCATTTTTTCAATAATTATGTATATATGATTTAGTCAGTGTTTGCCCACTGTAATATCTTTCCTCTCCCTGATTTACATTCTGACATTTATCACATGGTGACATTTTTACTGCTGGCAGGTGATGTCAGTGGAAGGAGATGCTGCTTGCTTTTTCGGCATTTGGAAACAGCTGTAAACAACTGTTATTTCCCACAATGCAACAAGGCTCCCACAGTGTGATGTCAGAACTATGGTCCTGACATCACACTGTGGGAGGGGTTTCACCACAATATCAGCCATACAGCGCCCCCTGATGATCCGTTTGAGAAAAGGTAAAGATTTCTCATGGGAAAGGGGGTATCAGCTACTGATTGGGATGAAGTTCAATTCTTGGTTGCGGTTTATTTTTAAGAAGTTACTCTTTGTAGACAGGAAGTAAGAAGTAGCACCCCTCCACCAAGTGTGCATAAAACTTGCAGGTAACAGTAAAACTGATGCACCAAAAACAATAATATATACTATAAGTAGTTTAAAAATTGGCGGTAGTGGTGGACTTACATTGATGACTCAGATTCTCTGATTCCGGTAAAAAAAACCACCTTTATTGTGCACTCCACAATGCGACGCTTTTCGCAGGCGTGACCCACTTCATCAGGCAGTATAAAGGAGTAACTTAGACAAGCTCTCAGAATGCTGGGGACCTCCTGTGAAATATGTTGCATTGTGGAGTGTACAATAAAGTTTTTTTACCTGAGACAATTCAAATCATCAATGGAGTGGTAAGTTCAACACTATCTCCCATTTGTAAACTATTTTTCCTTAATCCTACCCCAGTGCATATTACAGCTATACCATATGCCCTTTTAATCAGACAGTGGGCCTTACTCTCGTTATAATAAAATCAGGCAAAAATGTGTAAGCTTGATTCATAAAACACGCAATCAAGCATAATTATCGCAAGCAGCAAGGTTTTAAATAATTGCTTGTGAGCAAACAGTGGCCTTTTAAATGGTCGGTTATGCTCTCATATGACACCTCTGCAGACACTGTCTACATGTACGTGTTTGAGGGTGGTTGTTGTATCCTAGATTTCGCATGCAACCCCGGATTTAACATAATGCACTGTAGGACATCTGTGCCTATAGGCTCCTGTGATGTAAATCCAGGCCTGCCCCCCCCCCCCCCCAATGTTTTCACCCCTTACCTTGCCTTGGTGCCCTTCATGGCCTTGGGGTCCATCTTACAAGGGTCATAAAACAAGTGTGGTCATCATGATCTTCACACCCATAACAAGTGTTGCCATACAAACACCTGATGTGAAGTATAGTCCCCTGTATCAGAGAAAGGGAATTTTAGTAGTTGGGCCACCTCCTCCAGCTCTGGGCACCCCTGTGATCAAAGGGGCTGATCCCCTCGTTACGCCCCTGGTTGTTTGATATGCAAAGCAGAAGCAAACCTTTGCATATTTGTCAAAAACTCATGTAAAATGCACGTAACGTATTTCAATAGAGATGCAGAGAAGTGCGTTTTTATATGCGTTCTTTTGCATTTATTATTGCTTTTATTAATTATTATTAGTGCATTGATTATTAACCCCTTCACGATCGCCTTAAGCCGATAGGTGTCGGGAAGATGGCAGCCCCAGGACCGCCTAACACTAAAAGGTGTCAAGAGCGGTGGGTTGAGATTAGCGGGGATCGCCTCCGCTGATGTGCGCGCATCCCCGCTTGGGTCTGCCAGCAGCGATCGCCGCTAACAGACTGAAAAAAAAGAATTTGCCTCTTTTCTTTGTACAGCGCTGTGATCTAATGCAGCGCTGTACTGGGGACGGCCCTGTCACTCGGCTGTCCCCTGGAGGGGAAAAACAAAGTATTGCTCTCATAGGCTGATGCCTATGAGAGATTTTCCTGCCTATTGAATCTCGGGGGGGAAGGAGAAAATAATACAATTAAACAATTTTATAAAAAGAAAAAGAAAAAAAAAAACTCTGCCTGCTGCAGCAGCAATCAGAGCCCACCGACAGAAAGCTCTGTTGGTGGGCAGAACGGGGGGATTCATTTGTGTGCTCAGTTGTGTAGCTCTGCAGCGAGCTAGTAAAGCTGCAGAGCACTGAATTGTAGAAAATAGCCTGGTCACTGGGGGGAAGCCTGTGGTCCTTAAGTGGTTAAATTAATATTATTATACTGTAGTTTACTTCATAGAAAAAAGGGAAAGTATTGAGAAAATGCAACTACAAATGCATACAGAAACGCACCCAAAAATGTAGAAACGCAAAATGCAGAAAATGCATGTTTCCCTATGCTTCCATGTCATAACACTTGGGTAGATGCCCCGCCCCCACTACCCCATAGGACCATGTGATTATAAATTCTAGATGCTCACGCCCCCCCTCCAGTCTTCTTTTTGTCCTCGACCTCACCTCAGGGACCAGCATAAAGGGGGGCATGATTTGCCTATCAAATTTTTTTTTTTTTTGTTTGTTTTTTGCCCCTACCTGACTGCTTAAATAGTGGTCTTAGTTATTTTTCCATGGACCGTATAGGCTATAAAGTAGCAAGGTCCCCCTCGTGTTTGGCTGGTTTTGGAGGGAGGCGTTTTGTGACTGTGTAGCCTAAATGGCTCTTTACAGCCTTTATGTTCGCCAGTATTTTACAGTCAGCCTTAAATAGGCTGAAAAATTGGGTGCAGAGGGATTTCATTACCTTTTTCTTGCTTCTCCTTGTCTCCGGCATACTTCTGAGAACATGGACAACGGGCGTGTGCAGAGACGCTGTCAAGGCTTCCGGATCCAGCAGTGGAGCGCATCCGTCACTTCCGGTGACGTACTTCCGGTACTGGACTTCCGCCCGAATCTTTCGCCGCTAACCATTGGTGCGGCAACACTCGGGGAGAGAGCTTTCCACTCGGTCACCTCGTATTGGTTAGCTGGAGCAGGTGGGTGGGACACATTGTCTCCCCACGCTATTTAAACGCACGGATTACTACGTGCGGCGGCCATGGTATAAGCGCTACATGTCAGCGCTATACTGCAGCCAAAACCTCTTTCACTATATCAGGAGTATCTAAAGTGGACAATAGCATATCGCTATGGAGACCAACCCAGCTCCTGAGACGCAGGAGGTTCACATTCCTCAACAATGTGAGTACTGTATATTGACACTTGTTTTCCGGCTTCTCTTTCTCTCTCTCTCTCTCAATGCTAATAGCAGTATCTTTCATTTCGTCAGCCACTTCTGCTGCTCCTATCGCTCCCTCTGCACCCGCTAAAGACCAGCATCGGGAACAAAGGTAGGGGTTATAAGGTAGGTTCTTAAAATCCCGATATTTTTTTTTTTTAAGAGACTGAATGGTGTCTTATTTCTTTTTTATTACTACAGTCCAAAGAAGCACCGGAAAAAGAAGAGTACGAGATCCAGATCAAGATCTAGAAGGAGAAGTCCTTCCCCTCATTACAGACATAGAAGCAAGTCCAGATCACCTCAACGCTATAGAAGATGTTGGGCTTGCTACAGAGAAGCGCTACCAGACAAGACGGTCTGCAGTAAATGCTTCAGTGACCTTGCGAGAGAAAAGGATCAAACACCTATCGATGTATCCCAAATGATAACGCAGGCTGTACAGGATTCCATGAAGGAATATCTAGCTTCCCTTCCTGCTATTCCGATGCAAACACCAGAACAAACAAAAACTCAGACTTCCATGGATACAGAAGATCTAGCAATTGGCTTTGATTTTGCCTTGGTCCAGCCATATATCCAGGCAGTAAAGGAGGCCATAGAATGGGAGGAGGAAGATATGGAAGAACCATCAACTAGCGCTAAACACAAGGAGTACTTTTCCCACCTAAAGAAAAAGACCACAACATTTCCAGTAATGACCGAGATAGCGGACATCATCAAAGAGGAATGGGAGAAACTCGACAAGAGAGCGCCAGTGAATAATAGGATTTCAAAACTCTATCCACTTAGAAATGAACAGACAAAAAATTTGGATAATCCGCCAATTGTAGATGCGTCGGTAGTCCGTCTGGCAAGGCCTATGACGCTTCCAAGGGAGAACGCAACATCATTTAGAGATGTCTTAGATAAAAAACTGGACTCAGAATTAAGGAAGATTTATACACTATCTGGAAACGCAGTAAAACCAGCTATAGCATTAACGTCAATCTCTAGAGCCCTTAGAGCCTGGACAACAAATATAGAAGAAGCAATAAAGGCAGATACGGATAAGGAGGCTATTCTAACAGCGTTGGATGACTACAACCTAACGGCCGACTTCATCGGCGAAGTGGCGGTGGACGTAATAAGATGTAGTTCCAGGGCAATGGCCTCATCAGTGATTGCCAAGAGAGCCTTATGGCTAAAGACGTGGGCAGCGGACCCCGCATCAAAACAGGATTGGTGCCGTATACCTTATGACGGAACTAACCTATTCGGTAAAGAGATGGACGATGCGATCAAAAGAGTAACAGGAGGAAGATCAGGCCTGTTACCTCAGGACAGGAAGAATAAACGGTCTTTTCCTCAGCAAACGTCTCGGTTCCAACAATCAAGGTACAAGAATGCCAGATCTTACAAACCTGGCAGAGAATTTAAAAGAACCTGGCAGAGCTCACAAGCAAATTTACAGCGCCTGACTAAACAAAGATCTTCTCAGTCTACGCCGTCTCAACAGAAGCCCTTTTGACGGGCAACCCGCTCAGTCTTGCCCGGTGGGAGGAAGATTAGCCTACTTCAAGCAGGTCTGGGCGGAGAATATAAAGAATCGGTGGGTAGTCCGCACGGTGTCTCGAGGACATCGATGGAGTTTTTTCTCAACCCCGAGAGAACACTTTCAGAGGACAAGAGTCCCGACACAAGCAGACAAGAGAGAGGTCTTGCTACAATACATTCAAACACTGAAACAAAAGAGAGCAATAATGGCGGTTCCTACAGAAGAGAGAGGCAAGGGAATATATTCCCCATTATTCTTTGTGTTAAAAAAAACAGGAGACTGGCGACCAGTCATGGATTTAAGGAGACTGAACAAAAATATCAGAGCGAAGAGGTTCAAGATGGAGACGCTGGAATCAATCCGTCAGGCAATACGAGTATCAGATTGGATGCTTTCTGTGGACCTCGAGGACGCTTACTTGCATATTCCAGTACACTCGAGGTCCCAGAAGTATCTAAGGTTTGCAGTTGCGGAAGACCACTTCCAGTTTACATGCCTGCCTTTTGGAATCTCCACCGCTCCAAGGACATTCTCAAAGACTCTGCTAGCGGTGGTGGCTCTACTACGAGAGAAGGGGTTGAGGTTGTACCACTACCTCGACGATCTACTTCTGTTGGCATCCGACAGGGAGACACTACTGCTTCACAGACGGATACTGATAGACACACTAACATACTTCGGGTGGAAGCTCAACTATACCAAGAGCAAATTGGAACCAACCCAATCGATGATCTTTCTAGGAGCTCTGTTCAATACAGTTCAGAACTCTCTATCCTTACCAGATCTGAAAATAACGAGTTTGATTCAGAGGGTCCAAATGACATTTTCCATGTCAGAGATGAAAGCAAAGCAGTGCCTAAGTCTCCTAGGCCTCATGACTTCTACCATACCAATGGTAAGATGGGCGCACTGGCATATACGACCGTTCCAATGGGGATTCTTGAGCCAATGGAACAAAATATCGTACAGACAGACAATTCAAATAACATCACTGATGAAAAACAGCTTGACTTGGTGGATGTCCGAAGACAACCTCAGGAGATTTCATCTAATCCAGGACGGTGTTATAACCATCATTACCACAGATGCCAGCCAGATGGGATGGGGAGCCCATTGCGAGGGCCACTTCGCTCAGGGCAGATGGACTGCTTTATCTTATCAAACCCCATCAAATATACTGGAGATACGAGCTGCCTACCATGCGTTGCTCAGCTTCCAACATCTAATTCAGGGGAAGAGTATCCTAATAATGATGGACAACAAGACGGCAGTATCATATATAAGGAGACAGGGAGGGACCAAGAGCATGTCGTTACTACAGGAAACAGCACCGATATTCCAACTGGCAGAGAAGTTCCTATGGAATATCAAATCCCTGTACATACCGGGCAAACTGAATCAAACAGCAGACTACCTGAGCAGACAAAGGCTGAACAACAACGAATGGAGTCTATCCATGGAAACCTTTCAATGGATTTGCAGTCAGTTTGGAGTACCGGAGGTAGATTTGATGGCCACTCCACAAAATACAAAATGCAAGAGGTTCTTCTCCAGGTACCGGTACGACCAGTCAGAGGGAGTGGATGCATTGTCCAGTCAGTGGAACTTCTCCATGGCCTATGTCTATCCCCCGACGCCGATGATTCGGCCGTTACTGCTCAGACTCTTTCGGGAGAGGGTAACACTAATAGCAGTTATCCCATATTGGCCGAGACGCCCTTGGTTCCCTCTGTTGTGGGAGCTGAAGTTACGATATCCACTAGCTATCCCATACAACAAGGATCTACTCACTCAGGGACTGATACGTCACCAGAACCCGGAGAGATTGAATCTCATGATATGGATATTGAAGGGCAAAGGTTAAGACAAACGGGCTGTTCAGAGCAGGTTATAAAAACATTATTAGCTGCCAGGAAACCAACTACCAACGCAACATACGCCAGAATATGGAATAAATTCCAACAGTTTGCCAGAGAAAAAAATATTAACCCGTTGACACCAGAGCCACATACAGTACTGGACTTTTTACAAACAGGACTCACGAAAGGTCTGGGTTACCATACCATCAAGGGCCATATCTCAGCCTTAACAGCTCTCACAGGCACATCATGGGCGGCTCATCCTTTAATCAAACAGTTCACCAAGGGAGTGTTAAGATTAAGGCCACCAAAAAAGAACATTTTCCCGAAATGGGACTTACCACTTGTGTTGGAAGCCCTTACCAAGAGTCCATTTCATCCATCAAAGGACAGTACCTTGTGGCATATAACTCTTAAAACGGCTTTTCTTGTAGCAATTTCATCGGCTAGAAGAGTTTCTGAATTGCAAGCCTTAGGATCAACTGAACCTTACCTCTCATTCTTTCCTGATAGAGTAATATTAAGGCCGATTCAGGAGTTCATTCCAAAGGTCACATCAACATTCCACCTGAATCAGGACTGGACTCTTCCTTCCTTTCCGGGAGAAGATCCCAATGAACCTCACTCACTAGATGTAGTACAAGCACTACGTAATTACTTGGACGTAACTCTACAATTCAGGAAAACTGAAAGACTGTGGGTAATACCCGCGGGATATAGGAAAGGAGAGGCAGCCTCAGCTAGAACTATTGCATCCTGGCTGGTGAAAGCCATTCAAGTAGCTTACAGAACTCTCAGTTTAGAGCCACCTCTGCAAATAAATGCCCATTCTACACGTAGCATGGCTACGTCTTGGGCAGCATATAATAAAGTTCCGGCAGATAAAATCTGCCAGGCCGCTAATTGGTCAAACATACATACCTTTATGCGCCACTACAGAGTGGACCTGTCATCCCAAAGTTCTCTTGTGTTTGGAAAGTCTGTTTTGCTTGCAAGTTCATAATTAAAGTGTGTATTAAGCATCAGTATACCCTCCCTTCATTATTTTCCTAGTTATATCCCAAGTGTTATGACATGGAAGCATAGGGAAAACGGAAAATTGTTACTTACCTATCGGTAATTTTCCTTTCCCGATGCTTACATGTCATAATACGACCCTCCCTTCTGGGTTAGCTTCGGTGAGTTCGAGGCTGACATAGACTGGAGGGGGGGCGTGAGCATCTAGAATTTATAATCACATGGTCCTATGGGGTAGTGGGGGCGGGGCATCTACCCAAGTGTTATGACATGGAAGCATCGGGAAAGGAAAATTACCGATAGGTAAGTAACAATTTTCCGTTTTTTATGCCTTGCCTAATGTGCTCCTAGCCTCACAGTCTGTTTATAGAGATAGTGGTCAGGTGCAGTGGTAAATATCTGTAACCTCCCACTCTCCTCACGTGGTCAGGGCAAGTGGTAAAGTACCCTCCCCCTCTCCTAACACTAATCACCTGTTCACTAATGGGTAGTGGAGACATAACAGGTATTCCTTGCACCAAAAACACCTGCTTCATTAATGGAGCGCCCTTGCTCACTCCTCTGGTCCAGGGGCCCTGGTGCGGTTGCCTCTGCATCCCCTATTGCAGTGATGGCTAACCTTGGCAATCCAGCTGTGACAAAACTACAAATCCCATCATGCCTCTGCCTCCCCAAGTTATGCTTAGAGCTATCAGAGTATTGCAGTGCCTCACGGGACTTGTAGTTCCACCACAGCTGCATACCTCCCAACTTTTTGAGATGAGAAAGAGGGACACTTAACTATTTCTGCCGCCCGGACGTGAAGCTCACGTCCGGGCGGCTGCTCTGATGCGGTGGCACGCTTCGGCGCGCTCCCGCCCGCGATCGCGGGCGCGCCCCCACCTCCCCATGGTCTCCTTCGGCAACCCTGGGATCAGTGAAGGGGAACATGGTTCCCGATCACTGATCCCTTTTCCCCGCAGAAAAACCGAAGTGCTCACCTGTGAGCAGTGCTGGGCGTAATGGAAAAAACTACGCTTACGGATCATTACGCGTAATTTTACGCTATTACGCATTACGGAATTACGCTTACGGCGTAGACATTCATTTACGGTACATATCTGTAATTACGCATAGCCCTTACGCAATTACGCGTAAGAATACCGTAATTCAGGTTGTTACGTTGTTGGCTTACGCGTAAATTCCTACTAGCAATTAATGCGTAAGGTCATGTTGCCAAGCGGAAAAGTTGACGCATGGATCAATGTTAGGTAGCCGCCGACTTTAAGGGTTAATAGCAAAGCCCCCTTAAGTGCTTAGAGCCTCAAATTTGGAGAATATATTAAGGAGATCAGAAGGAATAAGAGGAATTTTTTTTTTTTCAAAAAGACCCTATAGTTTTTGAGAAAATCGATGTTAAAGTTTCAAAGGAAAAATATATACATTTAAAAACCCGCCGACTTTAACGGTTAATAGCAAAGCCTGCTTAAAATTTAGGAACACCAAATTCACAGGGTATATTAAGGGGATCAGTGGGAATAAGAGGAAATTTTTTTTTTCAAAAAGACAGGTAAGTATTAATGGTTAATTAAGAATATTAAAGGACTTTTTTCGTGGTTATGTTTTTTGTTCAATTAAAATACTTTTTCTATGTGTTTGTGTGTTTATTTACTTTTAACTCTTAAAGGAAATGGGTAAGGGGTACAAGTACCTCTATACTCATTTCTCCTGGGAGGGGGGGTGGGCATCTGGGGGACCCCTTATTAAAGGGGACTCCCAGATGCCACCATGAACCCCCCCTCCCCCGAGGAAATCGCGGCCTCCACCTCCACCGCCCATCGGAGGTGGAGAAGAGCCCCTTGTCCTTGGATTGGACAAGGGCTCGGAGGGGGAGGGGAAAGCTTGGCCTTCCGAGACCCCCCCAATCCATGGACCATGCGGGCTGGTATAGTCAGGGTGCGGAGCCCCACGCGGCCGGTGCTCCGCATTCTGGCTATCCCAGTCTGCATGGGGGACAAGGGGTTAAAGAGGTCTGGGAGGGGGGACCCCACGTCGTTTTTTTTTAATATTTCCTCTTGGGGGAATCTATGAAAATAAAACACCATTGTTACCTGTGCAAAAAAAACTGACATTTTCCGCATTTAAAAGACATTTTTGCCCTTGAAACTTAAAAATCGATTTTCTCAAAAACTATAAGGTCTTTTTGGAAAAAATGTTTTCCTCTTATTCCCACTGATCCCCTTAATATACCCTGTGAATTTGGTGTTCCTAAATTTTAAGCAGGCTTTGCTATTAACCGTTAAAGTCGGCGGGTTTTTAAATGTATATATTTTTCCTTTGAAACTTTAACATCGATTTTCTCAAAAACTATAAGGTCTTTTTGAAAAAAATTTTTTTCCTCTTATTCCTTCTGATCTCCTTATTTCTCCAAATTTGAGGCTCTAAGAACTTAAGGGGGCTTTGCTATTAACCCTTAAAGTCGGCGGCTTTTTTATATTATACGGGAGCGTAATATTACGCGATTACGGCAGACTGTGTAATTTCAATGGGAGTTTACTGTCTTACGCGTAATTTGTTACGCGTAATAACGTAACCTACGGTCTACGCGTAATTAATTACGCGTAATACCGTAACCTTACACGTAACGCTTACGGTGCATTTGTAGTGAATTACGATGCGTAATTACGCTAATGCGTAATTTCGGCCCAGCACTGCCTGTGAGGCTTCAGTTCTTCTGCCCGGACAGATTTCCGCATCCCCCTTGTACTTCCGCTTAGCGAGAAGTACAAGGAGGGAAACCAAAAATGAAGGTGACCATCTTGTGGCCAAATAGTAAAACTACATCTACACATTATTTTCATTACAATTTACACATATAAAAACATTAAAAATTAATTGTTTATGTCCCACACCAAAATATTCCCTAAATAAAATTTAATGGAAAAAAAAAAATTACAATTAAAAAAACAAAAACAAAACATAAATAGTTACCTAAGGGTCTGAACTTTTTAAATATGCTTTTGAAAGGGGTATACTACAAACATTTTTTAAATTATAAGCTTGTAAATAGTGATGGGCGCAAAACGGAAACAATGCACCTTTATTTCCAAATAAAATATTGGCGCCATACATTGTGATAGGGACAAAATTTAAATGGTATAATAACCGAGACATACGGGCAAATAAAATACATACTGTAGGTTTTAATTATGGTAGCATGGATTATTTTAAAGCTATAATGGCCAAAAACTGAGAAATAATGAGTTTTTTCCATTTTTTTCTTATTAATCCTGTTAAAATGCATTTACGGTAAAGTGGCTATTAGCAAAATGTACCACCCACAGAAAGCCTAATTAGTGGCGGAAAAAACACGATATAGATCAATAAATTGTGATAAGTAGTGATAAAGTTATTAGCGAATGAATTGGAGGTGAAAATTGCTCCGATGCGTAAGGTAAAAAATCCCTGCGGGCTGAAATGGTTAAGCCACGCCCCTAATCACGCCCCGTCACACCCCTAGTCACGCATACCAAAGATTTCAAAAGAAAAATAGGTTGTTTAAAAATTCAAACCACACTGGTCCTTTCTATCCTGGACTGGTTAATTTTCCTTAAAGAAAACCTGTAACATCAAAAAGTTCCCCTGGGGGGTACTCACCTCGGGAGGGGGAAGCCTCAGGGTCCCAATGAGGCTTCCCACGCCCTCCTCTGTCCCTCGAGGGTCTCGCTGGCGCAGCAGCCCTCCGAACAGCGGCGATGTAAATATTTACCTTCCCGGCTCCTGCGCAGGTGCTGTGGCGGCTCTCGGCTCCGAAATAGGTGGAAATACCCGATCGCCGTCGGGTCTGCTCTACTGCGCAGGCGCAAGTCTCCGGCGTCTGCGCAGTAGAGCTGACCCGACTGAGATCGGGTATTTCCGTCTACTTCGCAGCCAAAAGCAGCAACAGCGCCCCCGCTGGAGCCTGGAAAGATAAATATTGAACAAGCTGTCGGATCTGTCGGGCCGCTGTTCAGAGGGCTGCAGCGAGACCCCCGTGGGACAGAGGAGGGCGTGGGAAGCCTCATTGGGACCCTGAGGCTTCCCCTCCCGAGATGAGTACCCCCCAGGGGAACTTTTTGATGTTACAGTGTCTAATATTAACATTTTAAAATTAGTAATATATCAGTTTAAAGGCTGGGAATAAAGTTTTGAGTCAAACACACACATTCTTTAGTAGAGAAATATGCATATGTACATAGAAAGAGGGACAAAGTCCTGAAAGAGGGACAAATGAGGAAGGACAGATGGACAGGGCTCCCAAAGAGGGACTGTCCCTCCAAAAGAGGGACAGTTGGGAGCTATGCAGCTGGACTGCCAAGGTTAGCCATCACTGCCCTATTGCTATGCCACTGTTTGTAGAGGCATATGAAAATACTTGTTGGGCCTATGGAAATACATGTTGTTGGGAGATCGGCACTATCTATAGGAAGGGGAATAAGGCTATAGGAATATATACACAATATAGCTTAAAATAGAGTGAACATGACAAGATTTGGAATTAGAACAGCAGTAGCTGGTATAGAGGATGGAGAACCTTTCTGTATAATAAATTGGATAGTGATGATGTAAGTGGCAGCTGGCAGCTTCAGCAGAAGCTTGGTTATGGGCCGGGTAACACTACTCTGCTCATGTTAATGTCTCGGGGGTAAATGCTTGTAATGTTTTGCTTCAGTAAATATATATTATTCATTTACAGCCTCTCTTGCAGTTTGTAGTTTGACATTATTAAACCTTAGTGCTTTAGAAACCTGTGTGCTATAGTATTTAGGCCTTGATTCACTAAGCAGCGCTGCTAAAGCAGCGCAACTTAAATTGAGCAGCACAAGTTAATAATCCTGTGCGCACGCTACTCGCTGTAGTGCTGTGTAGGGTGTACTGCTAATGTGACAGGCAGCCTAACGTGACAGGCAGCCTATTGGACCAATCAGAGTGCGGGAATCACGTCCTACAAAGCCATCGGACCCAACGGGGCTCAGGGTGGGATTAAAGGAGAGGCTGGTACTTAGAAAGAAGCGGGCGTAAGTTAGCAGGGTACGCTACACAGCACTACAGCACGCAGGGTTTTTCTTAACTTGCGCTGCTCACATTAGGTTGCGCTGCTAAAGCAGCACAGCTTAGTGGATCAAGGCCCTAGTCTATGACCAATGTCTATACTGATAGCAATTATGAAGTTCCTGCAAAATGTCTTGTACACACATTAGATCGTTCTCGGCTGAGGCAGCCTTTCAGGGCAGCCTCTACTGATGGTCTATCGTGTGTACAGCAGGCCCTGACCCTACCCAATGGGTCAGCCAGAGATCCAGGGCCAGATCTAATTCACTTTTTCTTTTTAGTTTTCTCATAGGAGATAATTCTTCATCTTCTGTTTAAAATAACTTTTTAGCACTTTGCAATTGAAAAAGTAAAAAAAAAAAAGTAGGTGAAAAAATATTGTCAAAATTGTTCTCAGTATTTTCTTACTTGCTGGTGGCTTAAAGAGACTCTGAAGTGAGAATAAATCTCGCTTCAGAGCTTATTTATAGCAGGGGCATGTGTGCCCCTGCTAAAACGCCGCTATCCCGCGGCTAAACGGGGGTCCCTTCACCCCCAAACCCACCCCTGCAAAATCAACGACCAAGTTGGTCGTAGATTTTGCTGTTGCTGGAGGCAGGGCTAACGGCTGCAGCTCTGCCTCACAGCGCGTCTATTAGCGGCGCATCGCCGCCTCTCCTCTGCCCCTCTCAGTGAAGGAAGACTGAGAGGGGTGGGGGAGAGGCGGAGATACGCGCTGACAGACGCGCGTGAGGCAGGGCTGCGGCCATTAGCCCTGCCTCAATTAGGAAGTGATCCCCGGGACTTCGAGGGGATTTGGGGGTAAGGGACCCTCGTTTAGCCGCGGGATAACGGCGTTTTAGCAGGGGCACACGTGCCCCTGCTATATATAAGAGCTGAAGCGAGATTTATTCTCGCTTCAGACTCTCTTTAAAAGGCATTTTATTGATAAGACGTAAAAATAGAGAGAAATACAAAAGAAAAAAAACTTAGCAGAAAAAGTGAATTGGATTGGACCGCCAACTTGCCAGTTCATCTTGACTGAGAACAGCCTAACACTATTGCTCTCCCTCCTCATCCTAATCCCCCATAGAGCAACGTGTACCCCCCCCCCCCCCCTCACACACACACACAGAGCACCATGTATCCTCCCCTCCCAGGGCCTGTAGGGGGCCCCAAGATGTCTCCCACACCAACTTAACTGTTGCTTCCTGGGGCCTCTACAGAGTCTTTGGTGCTGTGCTGGCGGGCCCACTCCTCTGTCAGTCTCTGTGCACTCCCATATTCATCCAACGCTGGCTGCATCCTCTTTGTGACCCACAGCATGTTATTACACAGAGGATTGGCGCCCCTACAAGGAGGTATTCGGGCAGTGCACGGAGCTACGGACTGACAGAGGAGTGTTCCCGTCAACACAGGCGCCTGATGCTGCTTTTTGGTCGGGGGGGGGGGGGGGGGGCGGCTAATTTTGCTCAGGGGCCCCGTTGTTACTAGTACCAGCCCTGCCCCCCACCTCCAAAGGAACAGAACGCATCACTAGCCTGCACAGAACTTGGTAATCTTAGGTATCGAGTTTCAATTCCTGTAGACAGGGGTGCCTCTAGCCATTTTGTCACTCCAGGCGAGGAAACCTGTGGCGCCCCCCCCCCCCCCCCCATGAATTGTAATGCGGCTGCATTTCACCAGAAAGTAATCATATTACAGCAGTGTTTCAATGCAATACTACGGGCCGATGATCTACCGCCATTATACCACTGTGTCCAATTGAAAAATGTACTATTTGTGTGACGGATGGCGGAGAAACCGTCGCGCCTTCTGACAGTCAGGCGGCGGTTTCCGCGCACAGAACAGCGGTTTCCCCACAGCAACATGCGTCTGGTTTGGCTGGACCCAGTAGTGCACACAGATGGAGAGCTACGCGCGCTAAGACAGGCTCTTTATACCAATAGGAGGAGGGTCAGCTGATCAAGGCGATCAGCTGATCCCAGCTCAGTTGCTGATTGATTGATAGGAGCTGGGTGGCGCTGGAGAGCGCTCCACTATATATATCTCTTGCTGTTCAGTTGCTGGTTGTCTGGCGTTGCGAATACATATGTGTTAGCACTCAGACCTAGTCAGATCTTTCAGTGTGGTGGAACCAGGAGGACCTGGGAATCCACACTTAGCCAGTTTACTGTGTATTATCTCTGTTATTCATTAGACCAGTTCCAGGGTGTAAAGACCACGGACCTCACACCCCAGACTAGGAATGCTGTGTAACATCTGTGTTATTTCTTAGACCAGTTCCAGGGTGTAGAGACCACGGACCTCACAACCCAGACTAGGAATACTGTGTAACATCTGTGTTATTTCTTAGACCAGTTCCAGGGTGTAGAGACCAAGGACCTCACACCCAGACTAGGGGAACTTGTGTTATCTGTAACGATTGCGAAACTTTCTCCGTGATTAGCGCACAATGCGTGCGCTGATACGGCGGAAATCCTCCACAAGCGTATAATTGCAGGAACCCAGCAAAAGGTGCTACGCACCCGTAGAGGGAAATTCCTGTCGGCAGATGGCGCTGGGGAGTGCAGAGGAACCAATCCTCTGTACCTCCACAAATGCCAGACAGGAATTGTACTGTAACGATTGGTCATGCAGATCGTGGTCGTGACTGGAACCAGACTGGCAGATCCACGATCTCTGCATGGCAATCGTTTTGGTTTAACAAACAGGAAGATCACAATGGAAATACTGACGTCTGCACAACAGAGTAGAATGATAAATGTGTTTTATTTACAATAATGCAAGTGAACAAATGCAGATCACCATACACATACAATATACAATCAAACAACGCGTGGTGCACCACAAATACCAGAACCCTGACTATCTAACTATCTATACAAATATATACAGCAACACACACAATATGAGAGTATATACAATAATACCATATATACAGACACGTCTCAGCAGAATCAGCACACGGAAGAATAGTCGTACAAGCCAAGATCAATAACCAGAGAATACAAGGTACAAGGGCAGAAGACAGAGAATAGTCAGACTAGCAAGGATCAAATACCAGGAGTACAGAATATCAGAGCAGGGTTCAGGAGCACAGGACTGTATGGCCAGAGTCACAACTGCAGCGAGCAGACAAACGGAATGACCTAGCAATGTGCTGCTAGGAAGTCCGGCCTTAAATAAGCAGCACATTGCTCAGGTGACTGGCCAGAATCTCCCACAGTTCCATCTGCTGGTGAGCCGAGGAATTGCCCCGCTCCCAGCAATATGAGAGCCATCTGCTGGTAGACAGCGGAAGTCCACCTCAGTGCTGCCACCAGCAGGATGACACAGGCACAGATCCTCACAGTACCCCCCTCTTTAGGAGCGGGCTCCGAACGCTCCATACGATCTCCAGAGTTAGCCCCACCTGGGTCCCAATAGAAAAACCGAGGCTGGGTGGGCAGGGAGGGAGAGAAATCGAAAAACTTCTGGAACCCATCAGGATCAAGAAGAGCCAGAGCAGACTTGAGATCCGCAGGAACACCGTACTTGGAAGCAACAACTGGAACCGTGGACTTGGAAGCAACAACTGGAACCGTGGACTTGGAAGCAACAACTGGAACCGTGGACTTGGAAGCAACAACTGGAACCGTGGACTTGGAAGCAACAACTGGAACCGAGGACTTGGAAGCAACAACTGGAACCGAGGACTTGGAAGCAACAACTGGAACCGAGGACTTGGAAGCAACAACTGGAACCGAGGACTTGGAAGCAACAACTGGAACCGAGGACTTGGAAGCAACAACTGGAACCGAAGACTTGGAAGCAACAACTGGAACCGAAGACTTGGAAGCAACAACTGGAACCGAAGACTTGGAAGCAACAACTGGAACCGAAGACTTGGAAGCAACAACTGGAACCGAAGACTTGGTAGCAACAACTGGAACCGAAGACTTGGTAGCAACAACTGGAACCGAAGACTTGGAAGCAACAACTGGAACCGAAGACTTGGAAGCAACAACTGGAACCGAAGACTTGGAAGCAACAACTGGAACCGAAGACTTGGAAGCAACAACTAGAACCGAAGACTTGGAAGCAACAACTGGAACCGAAGACTTGGAAGCAACAACTGGAACCACAGACTGGATACCCTCAGAAGCGGCAGCAGACTGGATACCCTCAGAAGCGGCAGCAGACTGGATACCCTCAGAAGCGGCAGCAGACTGGATACCCTCAGAAGCGGCAGCAGACTGGATACCCTCAGAAGCGGCAGCAGACTGGATACCCTCAGAAGCGGCAGCAGACTGGATACCCTCAGAAGCGGCAGCAGACTGGATACCCTCAGAAGCGGCAGCAGACTGGATACCCTCAGAAGCGGCAGCAGACTGGATACCCTCAGGAGCGGCAGCAGACTGGATATCTTCAGGAGCGGCAGCAGACTGGATATCTTCAGGAGCGGCAGCAGACTCACCAACCTTGGAAGCAGCAGCAAAGTCACCAGACTTGGAAGCAACAGCAGAGTCGCCAGACTTGGAAACAACAGCAGAGTCCTGTGACATCTGAGCAGTTAACTGGAAAGCTTCAGGTAGTGCTGCAGGCAGATTAGCAACAGACTGAATAGTCTCGGGCAGGGCAGCAACAGGCTGGATTGTAAACTGGGTGCCCTCAAGTAGTCCAGCAGACCAGGCACTACCAGGAGAAGCAAGAACAGTAGCAGGCCGGGCACCATCAGGAACATCAGTCTGAGCACCATTAGGAGCAGGATCATCAACAGACTTGGCACCTACAGGAACAGCAGCAACAAAAGTCTGTGAAGGCTGGGCAGCAGCTTGCATAACCTCAGGCAAAACAGAAGACGGGATAACTTTAGGCAAGTTAACAGGTTGGGATGCTTCAGACAGGATGCAGGCTCAGTAGTTTCAGACAGGACAGCAGCCTGTGTAACCTCATAGATCTGGACCTTTGGTTGAGCTCTTGGCTGGACCGTTGGCTGAGCGCTTGGCTGGACCGTTGGCTGAGCGCTTGGCTGGACCGTTGGCTGAGATCCCGATACAGTTTGTGCGGACTGGCACTGAAACGGTGTGAACTGAGTCTGTGCGGACTGGGAGCAAAGTTCCGCAGGCAATGAGCAAAGTTCCGCAGGCAAGGAGCAAAGTTCCGCAGGCAAGGAGCAAAGTTCTGCGGGCTGGATGCAACACTCTGCGGGCTGGATGCAACACTCTGCGGGCTGGATGCAACACTCTGCGGGCTGGATGCAACACTCTGCGGGCTGGATGCAACACTCTGCGGGCTGGATGCAACACTCTGCGGGCTGGATGCAACACTCTGCGGGCTGGATGCAACACTCTGCGGGCTGGATGCAACACTCTGCGGGCTGGATGCAACACTCTGTGGGCCTGGCAGGCTGACCCACTGTCAGCAAACCTAGTCCATGAAAGAGTCCACAAAGAAAGGCGAAGGACTGCTCAGGACAGACTGGAGATTGCTGAGGACACAAATCAACTGGAGTCTGCATGGACATGGTTGAAGTCTGCATGGACATGGTTGAAGTCTGCACGGATCGGGGTGAAGTCTGCACGGATCGGGGTGAAGTCTGCACGGAGCTGGATGAAGTTTGTATGGAGCTGCATGGAGTCTGCACCGACCTGCATGGAGTCTGCACCGACTTGGATGGAGTCTGCACCGACTTGGATGGAGTCTGCACCGACTTGGATGGAGTCTGCACCGACTTGGATGGAGTCTGCACCGACTTGGATGGAGTCTGCACCGACTTGGATGGAGTCTGCACCGACTTGGATGGAGTCTGCACACGACTGGAATCAGCTGGAGGCTGCACACGACTGGAATCAGCTGGAGGCTGCACACGACTGGAATCAGCTGGAGGCTGCACACGACTGGAATCGGCTGGAGGCTGCACACGACTGGAATCGGCTGGAGGCTGCACACGACTGGAATCGGCTGGAGGCTGCACACGACTGGAATCGGCTGGAGGCTGCACACGACTGGAATCGGCTGGAGGCTGCACACGACTGGAATCGGCTGGAGGCTGCACACGACTGGAATCGGCTGGAGGCTGCACACGACTGGAATCGGCTGGAGGCTGCACACGACTGGAATCGGCTGGAGGCTGCACACGACTGGAATCGGCTGGAGGCTGCACACGACTGGAATCGGCTGGAGGCTGCACACGACTGGAATCGGCTGGAGGCTGCACACGACTGGAATCGGCTGGAGGCTGCACACGCCTGGAATCGGCTGGAGGCTGCACACGCTGAATGGAGTTGGTAGGAAAGAATTTCTTTTTCTTTTTGGATGATGACTTGTTTTCTAATGATTTTTGCCAGGACCAAGGTGTGGTTCGGACTGCAGTTTGCAATGGAGTTTGTACAGATAACTGACATGCAGGTTGTGAACTCTGGACATAAGGGTTATCAGAGAGAGGGTGAGATTGAAATTTAGAGGAAAGAATTTCTTGCCAGATGGCAATCAAAGCAGAGGCAGATTCATTCTCACACAAGGCATTAACCATCAGAGATCTTACTCCACAGATACAATTCCTAATAAACTCCTCATTTTGTTGCGAATAGAATGACAAACTGTTCCCTATCATTCTTCAAATAGCCATAATAAGCATTGATCTCTTCTGCAGTAAAATCAAAACTGACTCGATTGCTGCAATCTCTCCACTCATTTGATTCCTCAATCACATGCATGCATGCATGCATCTGCATCAAATGACAAGATTTCCTCCCAAACTTGGATCAGGGCAGAGGCGGCTTTCTGCGGACACAATTTGTAACCACTCATCCTTTTCACAGCATGCACATATTTCAGCAGACAAGAACTTTCCATTTTAGAATAGTGGTTTACAAAACTTTTCCTATCCTTCTTTAAATGATCAATTAGATAGTTAATATCTGCTGCACAAAAGACAGGCTCTAAACGAGATTGGTTCCTAACTGGCAGAGAATTTATTTGTCTATTAATAGAACTTGACTGAACTACATCAGAAACAGAATCAAGACTGGACTGGATAGTAACAGACAAAGAACCAGTTTGTATTTTATTCTTTGCTGTCACAGAACAAGGTTTGCATTGGGAAATTAACATCTCTTCCCAGGCAGACATTAACAAGGAGGTTTTTTCAAATTTGCATACTCTTAAATCAATCAATGATTGAAGGGATTGGACACAAGCTTGCATAATAGTTTTGTCTTTCTTGGAGTAGAACTGAAAGAAAGATTCCCTGTCGTTTTTCAAAATGGACGTCAAAACGGTAACATCAGATGGGCTAAATGGAGGATCAAGAAAATTATCCTTGGATAATTTACTTTTCAGCAACCATTGAAGGACTTGCAGCAAGTCCTGCACCTCTTCTGCAGACAAGATTTTCTGATTAACATAGTTTTGCACTAACTCCAATAACTGCTGAAGCTGCTTTCTGGAGTAAGCTGCAAAATACATGAAGGAATAACTTTTGCTATCCTCAGCGAGCAAGACATAGTAGTACACATCTTCAAAACTCCAACTCTTTGTACAGATAGATGAATCTGCAGTATTTCTGTGATCAATATATGGGTGGGCTAGGTCATTCTGTAACGATTGGTCATGCAGATCGTGGTCGTGACTGGAACCAGACTGGCAGATCCACGATCTCTGCATGGCAATCGTTTTGGTTTAACAAACAGGAAGATCACAATGGAAATACTGACGTCTGCACAACAGAGTAGAATGATAAATGTGTTTTATTTACAATAATGCAAGTGAACAAATGCAGATCACCATACACATACAATATACAATCAAACAACGCGTGGTGCACCACAAATACCAGAACCCTGACTATCTAACTATCTATACAAATATATACAGCAACACACACAATATGAGAGTATATACAATAATACCATATATACAGACACGTCTCAGCAGAATCAGCACACGGAAGAATAGTCGTACAAGCCAAGATCAATAACCAGAGAATACAAGGTACAAGGGCAGAAGACAGAGAATAGTCAGACTAGCAAGGATCAAATACCAGGAGTACAGAATATCAGAGCAGGGTTCAGGAGCACAGGACTGTATGGCCAGAGTCACAACTGCAGCGAGCAGACAAACGGAATGACCTAGCAATGTGCTGCTAGGAAGTCCGGCCTTAAATAAGCAGCACATTGCTCAGGTGACTGGCCAGAATCTCCCACAGTTCCATCTGCTGGTGAGCCGAGGAATTGCCCCGCTCCCAGCAATATGAGAGCCATCTGCTGGTAGACAGCGGAAGTCCACCTCAGTGCTGCCACCAGCAGGATGACATAGGCACAGATCCTCACATGTACGAAGCGCAGAACGCAATCGCAAGAGAAGCGATTGCGAATGAGAACGAGCAAAGGGACAGGTTGTATGTGTGTGCGCCAATCTAGTCGCCACCCCGCGACAGCGCACACACAACAGCAGATACGAAACAGAAACGCAACCGCAAGAAAGGCGATTGCCAGAAGTGACACAAGGCAGATCAGAACAGAATACAAGGATAGCAAAGGCACAGCAAATCATACAATGAGGAGATACGGAAAATAACAAACGCTGACTGAACGCGTACACCGCACTCATTCACAACAGTGCACGCGTTCATGCGTGGTCTCCACGTGATAAGCACAATAGAGACAAGCACGCCTAACTAACCATCGACAGACAAACATAAAACAGAGGACGCGAGCGCTTGCTTAACGGTTACCTCACCGAGCCTCCAGCAAGCATTCGTAGCAGACAAGACAGACACACGAAAACAGGGACAAGCGAGAGATAGGATCCACAGCACTAGCGAAAGTGGCTAGCGCGATCCAGGAATACAGAACAGAAGGATCCACAGTACTAGCGCAGGATGCTAGTGCGATCCAGGTACAGAGTAGCAGAACAGAAGGATCCACAGCACTAGCGCAGGATGCTAGTGCGATCCAGTTACAGAGTAGCAGAACAGAAGGATCCACAGCACTAGCGCAGGATGCTAGTGTGATCCAGGTACAGCGTAGCAGAACAGAAGGATCCACAGCACTAGCGCAGGATGCTAGTGCGATCCAGTTACAGAGTAGCAGAACAGAAGGATCCACAGCACTAGCGCAAGATGCTAGTGCGATCCAAGTACAGAGTAGCAGACCAGAAGGATCCACAGCACCAGCGAAAAAAAAGGCCAGTGCGATCCAGGAAGACAGATCAGAAGGGGCTACCAGTAACAACCGCTGTTTTGGTTAGCACCCAAAAACACACAGAACGATTTCCTGTTGACCACTGCTGGGACAGGACAATCGCAACAGACAAACAAAACAGATAAGCAATCCTAACTGCACTAGGGAAACCTGCCCAGTGCAGTTTCCAGGAATTACTCTAAGCTGATCTTCAAACAGAGAGTAAGGCTGACACTCCTCCAGGAGTGTTTCACAGGAAGGAATCCTTATGACCAGCCAAGCATTGTGGGAAACACATAGTACTTATAGTATGAATGTGGCCAGGCAATTTGCATGACAACGTATGCAAATTCCTCAGCAAGCACAAGCTGCAAAACTGACAGAAGGTCTCCTTTCCAGAGTCCTGCAGCATGCAAACCTAAACAATGGTCAAAAAGCTGCCTGCCTGCACAGGCAGCTGAGCAGATCATTACATTATCATTCTGTTATACATCAGGCTAGTTCCAGGGTGTAGAGACCACGGACCTCACACCCAGACTAGGCATTGTTTGATATCTGTTATGACGTATTGCTTTCCTGACCACTCCTTTGATCTCTGATTCGGTACCCTGCATTTCTGACATACCGTTGCCAAACCCCGCTTGTCTTGGATACCGAATCAGCTTACTGTTTTGTACTTTATCTGTCAGTGTGTTGCCGACCCGGCCTGCCCGACCTTTTTGGCTGTCACCCACCCCTTGGGTGCTCAGCCTCCCTGCAGGGGCCCTCTGCCTCTCAAAGGGAGCACTGCTGCTAAACCAGTCAAGGTCTCCTTTCCCTGGAGTCTTTGACTGCAGTAGAGTCTGTCTCTACTTATTGGACCACCTGCTACCCCGGTGGTCCAATTTCTACTGTTACACCAAACACTCACACGCTTCAGGTGTCCAGAGGTTAGCAATATATCTGTATTATTGGTGATTCTGCAGATCATCAATAATCAGGTATATATCTGTATTTTTGGTGATACTGCAGATCACCAATAATCAGATTCTCTCTGCGTGTTGACACCAATCGTTACAGTTTGATCGTAATTTTGGAACATTTTTGCTGCGGAATGATTGTAAATTATGATCGATGTGGGTGGTTGATAATCACCAGATTCGATCATAGTGAAAGAATCAGTCGGCAAAAATGAATGCATGTATTGACAGCTATAGGCTAGGGTTATTGATAACAAGATTGGGATGATTAAATTGTGAGGGTAAGATGGGGGCCAAAGTAGAGAGTGACAAGGAACGTTTATATTGCGCTTTTCTCCTGGTGGACTCAAAGCGCTCAAGCTGCAGCCACTTAGACTCGCTCAGTAATCAGTAGCAGTGTTAGGGGGTCTGGCCCAAGGTCTCCTAATGAATAGGTGCTCACTTACTGAGCAGGAGGAGCTGAGATTTGAAAGATTTGAACCCAGGTTGCCTGTGCCAGAGGTAGAACCCTTAACCATTACACTATCCAGAGAGAGGGGAGGAAAAGCACTTTTATTTAGCTTTCCTGTATGACAAGAAGACAGCTTGCACTAGGGGAAGGAAGGGGAACAAAGGTGAATGAGGGAGAGAAGAGGAGTGAGAATAGCCTGAGAGGGAGTAGAGAGCTTAGATCAGAGGCACGCTTAAAGGGGAACTGAAGAGAGGTATATGGAGGCTGTCATGTTTATTTCCTTTTAATCAATACCAGTTGCCTGGCAGCCCTGCTGGTCTATTTCTCTGCAGTAGTATCTGATTAAAACCAGAAACAAGCATGCAGCTAGTCTTGTCAGATCAGACTTATAAGTCTGAACCACTGAAACACCTGATCTGCTGCATGCTTGTTCAGGGGCTATGGCTAATAGTATTAGAGGCAGAGGATCAGCAGGGCTGCCAGGAAACTGGTATTGTCTAAAAGGAAATAAACATGACAGCCTCCATATACCTCTCTCTTCAGTTCCCCTTTAAGGTGGCCATACACTGCGATGCGCGGCCGTTTCGACAGCAGATTCGATCCTGGGATCGAATCTGCTGCCAATCGTTCGCGCTAAACGCACCCGCCGATCCGATTTCCTCCCGAAATCGGATCGGTCCGTCGATGCGGGAAATTACCCTCGATCGCCCGCGGGTAGGGAGCGCGTCGCTAGCGGCGGCCGATCCGATCAGGTATACATTACCTGACGCTGGCTCCCGGGCGTCTTCTCCGCATCTTCTCCCCGCTGCACCCGCTCCATCCCGGCGCTTCCTGTCACTGCAGTGACCAGGAAGTTCAAATAGAGGGCGCTTTATTTGAACTTCCTGGTCACGGAGTGACATAGGAAGCGCCGGGATGGAGCGGGTGCAGCGTGGAGAAGATGCGGAGAAGATGCCCGGGAGCCAGCGTCAGGTAATGTATGCGCGGTGGGGGACAGGCGGCAGCGGCGGCTCCACAGATTGTGATCGGTTTCAGGCTGAAATCGAATCACAATCTGTTTGCAGTAAAGGCAGCCATACGATCCCTCTCTGATCAGATTCGATCAGATAGGGATCTGTCAGCTGGTCGATCTAATGGCAAATCGACCAGTGTATGGCTACCTTTAGTATTAAGGGACACCTGTGGCTACCTACACTAGGCAGGGGAAGTAAGGGAGAAGTGACAGTGGGGCCAGCCAGCACATTTTTAGGTTTGTGGAGGCCAAAGTGTAGGGTGCCAGAATATCTGTGCCTAGAGGCTCCTGTGATGTAAGTCTGGACCTGTGCTTCATGCACTAGCTAATAATCTGCAAAGATCTAACTACAATTCCTGTGCTGCAGGAGAACTGTGCTTTACCACAAGGTCACTACCCCCAGATCCATGACAAAACATTACAGGACTGCTTCAGGTAATGACTATGGCAGGCACCCTTCCCTGGGAATGCTCCGTGTGTTTTCTCACTAAATGTATTTTCCAGAGTCCCGTATATTACATGGGATACACTAATGTACACACTGCAGGCTGCCAGCTGTGACTGAGTGCATTTGCATGAACTGACCTCTGCCAAATATTGAGGTATGTGTGGTTTCTTTGAAATGGTTACATCAAGCCCTGTTTCCACATCTCAAAACCAACAGAGCCCAGAGCCAGCATGAAGAAATTCCCATAAAAATCCTATTGTTGATCCTACAGCAGTCTCTGGGGTCTCGTCAGTGTGTAGAAGACTAATCCAGACATGAAAGTAAATGGTTCCTTTGAAAGATGTGCAGTAATTACGGCGTACAGTGGGCGGCTTACATAGACCTCGATCACACAGGCACTGGATGGAATGGCCCCTCTGGTGTCTATGTAAAAGCCTGTGTACAGACATCAGATGAAAGTCATTCAATCTAACAATTTAAAGCAAGGGCGTAGCAAAAGCCATAGTAGCCATGGCAATTGCTATAAGGCCCTGGAGCATATTGGGCCCAAGTGGTAATTAATGTGTTAACTATTCATTTTCCTGTGTTTATTCACCCACTGACTTTATTTCGGTGCCCATAGACTTTTTGCAGTGTAACTTGCATAGGAATGCATATTGCCCAGTAAATTCATAACCTATTCGGTAGGGACTGGTGGCATTGCCCAAGAGTGCCTAAGTCTGAGGGCCCCATCAAAATTCTGCTTTGGAACCCTATAATCCCTAGCTACGCTTTTGATTTAAAGTGAGCCTAAATTGAAAATAAAAGTGCCCATTTACCTCCCTGAGGCTTCTTCCAACACCTTGAAGTCCTCCTGCTTCCTCTGCGCCATTTTGCGCTTAGCCGCTCCCTGGCTGTCTCCCTCCGTAATCCAGCCAACTGACCAGCAGTTGGTCCACTGCGCATGCGGAGCGCTGGCTGCACGCGTCCTCTATTCCACTCCGCAGACAGGAGCGTTCTACACATGCGCGGTAGCATGTTTTGCTTACTGCACAAGCACAAAACACTCCCTGCCACAGGGTTGGAGGGAGACACTGGAGGTTGGAACAGCGCAGTGCAGGATGAAAGCAAAGGACCAGGAAGACTTCAGGTCCCAGGTAAGTAAATGGGCAATTTTTTTCAATTTAGGTTTCCTTTAAAAATCTATACAGCCATCATCCAAGCTTCTCAGTTTGGCAGTGCTTGGGGGAATAGAAACAACAATCAGGTAACTTGGACTTACTCGGCCAGCCGTCATTGTTTTTCTTAAAACTGCCGGGCCTCGTGCATTGTCTCATTCTTGCTCCCATCTCTTAGGGTCAGTATGGATTCTGCATTGTTAGTTTAGCAATTTGATTACCGATACTCAGCTATTTGCAGTTTCTGACTGTTTGCCCCCCAGCATGTGTTCCCAAGTACTTTTAACCCCTTGTACGCCAAGCAGCCTGGAATTTCCTAGGGAATTTGGAGCCCACTATTGTGTGCTTCCACCCATCAAGTAATACCGACCTACCTATTCCAAAAGACGTGGGAAGTACCCTGTGGAGGGAAATGGGGCAATCAATCTTCTCCTCTTTTCTGCAGAGCACCCTTGGCCTTGTCCAAGGTTATGGATAAGGGATTCTTCCCCAGCTCCAGATTCAAGGTGAAAGTTGAGGTAACTGAATGAAGGGGTGTCTAGAGGCTTCCTTGCTCAGGTGACATGTATAGGGGTGCATTAGTGCCTCATACTCATTCCCACAAAGGGTTAAAAGTAAAAAAAAAAAAACTTGTTTTTAAAAATACCAGGAAGATTCTCAGTGAGGGCTTGTTCACACTAAGAGCGTTTTTGCTTTTATTTTAAAGCACTGGCGATTTTGAAAATCGCCTAAATATCGCTTCTGCAATATTGCTCTTATTATTATTTAGTATTTATATAGCGCCGACATATTACGCAGCGCTGTACAGTGTATATATATATATATATCTTGTCACTAACTGTCCCTCAAAGGAGCTCACAATCTAATCCCTACCATTGCCCTATGTCTATATTATGTAGTGTAAGTACTGTAGTCTAGGGCCAATTTTAGGGGGAGCCAATTAACTTATCCGTATGTTTTTGGAATGTGGGAGGAAACCAGAGTGCCCAAAGGAAACCCGCGCAGACACGGAGAGAACATACACAATCTTTGCAGATAGTGCCCTGGCTGGGATTCGAACCAGGGACCCAGCGCTGCAAGATGAGAGAGCTAATCACTACGTCACCGTGCTGCCCAAAGTGAGTGTTCTCACTTGAGCAATGAGCTTTCTTTCCGATCGCAAACGCGGCTCCTGCACCATTTCCTGAGCGTTTGCGCTTCAATACAAAGTATAGGGAAATTGCAAAGCACTTTGAAAAGCGATTCGCCCAGCGCTTTCAAGAATAAATACATTGTATTTATTCAGTTCCAGGTCAAAGAGTTCACTTCCTGAGTGTCGTCAGGAAGAAAAAACAAAATCGCCGGACAAAAGTGCTTAGAAAAGCTCTTACCAAAGTGTTAATGGCTCTGAAAGCGCTTAGCCCTTGTGATTTATGATGTGAACTAGGTCTTACAGAATGTGTGTGGCTTGCTATAGCTGAGAAATTCTCTGCATTGGGAGTTTATAAATGTAAATTGCAGCAGGGCTTGCTGAAAAAGCTGGTATACTACCTGCTCTGGAATAAAAAATGGTGAGCTTTATATGTGGGGCTCTTTAAAGAGTAACTGTCAGGCTGCAAAAGCTAATTTAAACCTCTATTCGCCTGTGTTAAACAGTTTAGAAGGAAGCCAAAAAGGCAATACTGAAGTTAAAAATCTCTCTTACTTTTGATGTGTGCTGAACAGCAAGGCTGTTATTCCCAAGCTCTTAAAAGGACCGCATAACATACTGCAAAGCATTCTGGGGCTGCTTCTCCCCACCTTGGGTCCTCCCCTCGGCTGCTAGTGAGAAGTTACAGGCTCATGTTACAGCAGCTTGTAATGCAGTCCAGCTCACAGCACTGAAAAATCACAGGGCAGAGTATACTGCATGAGTCCGCTATTGTTCCTAGCCACATGGCTAATTAATATTCACTGCACAGTAGTGTTGTCCATTAGGATCTTTTTTGTGAGTCGAATCATCAGGAAGCAGGGAGGACATGACGACACAATTGGCTTCATAGGAGACAGACAAACATGGAACCTGCCATGAGCTGTCAGGAGCATCATTCTCTGCAAATACTATATAAAAATTCTGTGAAATCCAAACGTGGACAGTGAAATGCATATGTAATGTAAGTACAGCCAATATTTAGCTACTGATATATGTGTTTTTTTTCTCTGAGACCTTATACCTAACAGCTCCTCTTTAACCACTTGCCGACCGCGCACTCATAACGCACGTCGGCAAAGTGGCAGCTGCAGGACCAGCGACGCAGATCTGTGTCGCCAGCTGCAGGCTAATTAATCAGGAAACGAGCGGCTGCTTCCTGTCAATTCACAGCGGGGGGCTCCGTGAATAGCCTGCGGGCCGCCGATCGCGGCTTGCAGGCTAAATGTAAACACAAGCGGAAATAATCCGCTTTGTTTACATTTGTACAACGCTGCTAACAGTAGCAGCGTTGTACTAGATCAGCGATTACCGGCCAATCAGCGGCCGGGGATCGCTGTCGCATGACAGGCAGGAGCCTGTTAGAGGCTGCACAGGACAGATCCGTTCCTGTGCAGCCTCCGATCTCCGGGGAAGGGAGGGAGGAGAGGGGGATTCCTGCGGTGGAGGGGGCTTTGAGGTGCCCCCCCCCGCCAGCCACACGCAGGCAGTAGCGATCAGACCCCATCAGCACATCATCCCCCTAGTGGGGAAAAAAGGGGGGCGATCTGGTCGCTCTGCCTGGTGTTTGATCTGTGCTGGGGGCTGTAGAGCCCACCCAGCACAGATCTACTAAATCAGCGCTGGTCCTTAATGGGGGGGGGGGGGGTAAAGGCTGGGTCATCAAGTGGTTAATCACAGTCTACAGCAGGGGTGTCAAGCTCAAATACAAAGTGGGCCGAAACTTAACACTGGGACCAAGATTCAATTCTTTAATCAAATAACTCCCAAAAAGTGTGTTCACGGGATGCAACCTGCTTCATCAAGCAATAATAGTAGCAGCTGATAGCAGTCTCAGCTAGTAGAAGCGCCTCCTTCCGGTCTAGTGAAACATGTTGTGGTTTTCGGGAGCTATTTGATGAAAGAATTGAATTACAGTGAATTTGGACTGTTCTAGTCTGTTTTGGGGAGGTAAAACAATTGTCCTATATTTGAGTCCACCCCAGGTGGAGGGATGTTTACCCCCTTTTACCTGCAGCGAGCAACACTAAGTTGTCAGGGTCAGGCCTAATCTCCTCACCTGCAAATACAGTAGTTACCTCAGTGCCAATCCACCCTTTTGAGTATATTTCTATTTGTTTTTCACTCACCTCCTCCTGGGTACCAGAGGTGGGCATGAAGTCCTTTTCCATAACCTTGGACAAGGTTGCTCTGCAGAGATGGGTAAGGTTTCTCAACCCCATCCTTCTTCAGAGTACTCCCAAATCTTACAGATCATGTCGGTTGGTTTTGCTCAGGAGGTGGAACTCCACACTGGTAGGTTCCTAATTCTTTGGGGAATACCAGTTTACACGGGGGAGCAGGTGCTAACAGTGCTTGGGAAAGTGGACCTCATGCTGTCTGTTTCCTCACTTTAAACTTTTCCCTAGGTTGACTTGGAAAAAATATATATATTTTATAGATTCAAGCATGGGGAAGTTCACGGGACCAAAACCAACTCAATATAACAATGCGCCAAGTTTCAGTAAATGTGTTTTCCAACTTAAAACATTAAAATATTTTTTAAAGACTATAGTCTGTTTGGAAAATGTGTTTTTTTTTACAAGTTCTTACTAGTAAACCTGATATACTTAGCAACGTTTTTGATAGCATGTTTGGGTGCTTTACAATTATTACAAAAAGTTGGGGCCAAATAATTCAATGTAAAACACTGAAAGTTGAACCTCAAACTGACAAAAATTGCATGACACCTCAGGGGGCGCACAACTCACTCAGCTATCACTCCCCTATTGTGTATGAAGCAGAGAGAAATAAGTAAAGGGGATACATGGCAGTGACTGCAAGCCAGATAACTAGAGATTAAGGTGTTGGGGGCCTTGGGGCACCTCTTAGTCTAATAGTAATCACTGTGTGACGGCTGGGTGGTAGGGATGGAGGGGTGCACTTTGGTGTCTCAGCCTTGGGTGCTGGAGGACCTTGTCCCGGGTCTGGCGCTAACATAATGCGAAAAAGAAAAGGCACACGCAAGGATGCTCCCGGCAGCGAGAGCGCGTCAGAGGAACGCTCACGGCCGCATTGTGCCTGTTCCTACTGGCTGAATTACCGGGCTGCCTAGCAGAGGATCCAGGCGGCCTGGGAGGACGGCCCGGGAGGGCCGATGAGCCGGAAGAAAGCCCCAGGTATGTATATGTATGTAGACATCTCATGTACAAGGACTGATGTGATTATTTTATTGCGCACATTAGCAGAGAGCGGGGGGAGGGGACCAGGACAGACTGCAGGAAAAAAAAAGTAGCGCTTGGTTTCCTTTATAGGCATGGGGCGGAGCCACACAAAGCATTATTTTGACACTATTTGAGAAGTATCTTTTATTATTAATATTTCAACTTTGACTGCCTCTGGGCAGAAATGATAAAACATTAAACGTAAAGAATGAGACGGCACACCACTGGCTTGCGATCAAAGTGCTGTGTATTGCGAATAAGTCACACTACATGTTACGGAGGAACCCCTCCTTCATCAGGTGTTAAACAGCATTGAAGCATACAACCAATATATACACAATCACATATAGAATGGGAACCACACCCGCAGTGGACCCACCCACCAATTCATTAACCCCATACTCCCCAGTTGCTAAATAGAATAATTCCAATGGTCATATGGCACTCCTGATCGGCTACCAATAAATGTAATACAAACTGACCGTAAACTGGCACTTCCAACCGAGGACTGCCACAGAACCACCTGTGAATAAAACATAGGTTAAGAATAATGCATGTACCGACATCTAAATTGTTACAGCATTCGCATGTGCATAAAGATGACATTAAGACCCTACAAAAAGCATCTGAACGGCAAACGCTCATTCATCCCTCTTGGGGCTACCACATCAAGCGTGTGGATCCATCGTGCCTCTTTCTGCTTTAATACCTTCTCCAAATCACCCCCTCTAGTGGAGGGAGTCACAGCCTCCAAAACACACCACCTTAGTTGTGCTGCACTAAGTCCTTCTGCGTAAAAATGTCTGGCTACAGAGGTATCGTAGTTCCCACGTTTGCCTTCTGCATAATTGCTGATTGCCCCTTTTGTGCTCCTGTATGCGGGACCTGACTGCTCTGGTGGTTTCCCCTACGTACATGAGTCCGCATGGACACTTAAGTCCATACACAACCCATGTCGTAGAGCAGTAATGTCTGCCCTTGATGACAATATTGCGACCTGTATGGGGATGCCCAACCACGGTGGTGGTGTGGTGTGTTTTGGAGGCTGTGACTCCCTCCACTAGAGGGGGTGATTTGGAGAAGGTATTAAAGCAGAAAGAGGCACGATGGATCCACACGCTTGATGTGGTAGCCCCAAGAGGGATGAATGAGCGTTTGCCGTTCAGATGCTTTTTGTAGGGTCTAAATGTCATCTTTATGCACATGCGAATGCTGTAACAATTTAGATGTCGGTACATGCATTATTCTTAACCTATGTTTTATTCACAGGTGGTTCTGTGGCAGTCCTCGGTTGGAAGTGCCAGTTTACGGTCAGTTTGTATTACATTTATTGGTAGCCGATCAGGAGTGCCATATGACTATTGGAATTATTCTATTTAGCAACTGGGGAGTATGGGGTTAATGAATTGGTGGGTGGGTCCACTGCGGGTGTGGTTCCCATTCTATATGTGATTGTGTATATATTGGTTGTATGCTTCAATGCTGTTTAACACCTGATGAAGGAGGGGTTCCTCCGTAACATGTAGTGTGACTTATTCGCAATACACAGCACTTTGATTGCAAGCCAGTGGTGTGCCGTCTCATTCTTTATGTTTGATGTGATGCAAGCCGTTGAGCAACCCAGCTGAGACAAGGCACCGGCGGAGTGTTTCAGGTAGCTTGTGACCTGATTAGCTGCTGACCAAGCACCTTGGTGAAGTTCTATAATGATAAAACATTGTCGATCTACTGTGTGGCAGCCTGGGTACACACTATGAGATTTTCTGGCCGATTTACTGCCAGATCGATTATTTCCAACATGTTCAATTTGCTTTCCGATCAATTTCCGAGCATTTTACGATCGATTTCCATTAACTTCAATACGAAATCGATCGGAAAATGCTCGGAAATCGATCGGAAAGGAAATCGGACATGTTGGAAATAATCGATGACCGTAAATCAGCCAGAAAACCTCATAGTGTGTACCCAGCATATGGCCCCCTATAGCCATGGGAAGGGCTGGAAAATCCTATTATGTTTTATTGCGGAAAACTGCTGTCTTGGGAGATTCCTTTCACTTTTTAAGAGCTTGATCCTATTAAGCCTGTAAAACAATGAATGACTGGTCTAATCACCTTCTGTGTGAAAATACAATAGCGCTGACTTTTCAATGTGTTGTGTGAGCAGAGGGCAGCCTGAGCAATCCTATGGGACATGTAAAGACATGTCAGCTTTGCAGCTAGAGAAATGGTGCTCACACCTGGGCTACAGTAAATGTGCCTCTGTCATGTATGCACAGCAGCCAATGTATGACCTCTCAACACAACAGGAATAGGATAGATTGTGGCTGTATGGTGTATAAAGTGCTGTGTGTTATCGCAGCCAGCACTGTTATAGTATATGCTGCGTTTGGGAGTCGCTAACATTTTAAATTCCAGCATTCTGGATCTTTAAAAGAGCCTGGGGACATCTTTACATACATGTAATTCTAGCCAGAAGTATTAGGCCAAGTGCATACATGACAGAAACGCTTGCGGAGCGGGAAACGCTGCGTTTTATGCAGCAATGTTGTTTTTTTAATGCAAAATTTTATTACATTTTTAGAAAACATAAATAATACAGAACAAACAAGCAATCCCAACAACCCCCCCCCCACCCAAATCCCAACCACCCCCCACCCTCGTAAAGCTTCAGTGCGTCCAACAAGCAGCTAGTCAGAAATAAACGGGCCTATCCAAGTAGAATTCTAACGAGACCAACCTCTCTAAGGTAGTTCCAACACATTATGTGAATCAACATAGTCGATCCATTGTTGCCATATCAATCGAAATTTATCTAGACAACTGCGCTTAATATAAGTTAATTTGTGCCATACCATTGCTTTATTTAGTCATTTAGACCATGAGGAAATTAAGTTTCATTACCCCATCTACTAAAGACTTCCCGTCTCCCATACAAACCATAATCTGGAACAAATTGACACCAAGTAAAAGAGCTCTTGGATCCCTCACTATCCTCTCACCCATCACTTCCGTCAATGCGCAGGCAGCTCCAAAGCATGTGGAAGATTTCCCCTTCAGCAACTTTACACTTGGGACACCTATCGGACTTATCTGGGTAGTATTGATGTAGTTGTCGAGGAGTATGATAGGCCCGATAAATCAAATTCAGATGAGCACACCTGTCTATTGCAGAAACCAGCACCTCAATTATACCCTCCAGAACCTCCACCCATTCTAGATCAGAGATGGAACCAATAACATCGTATTGGAAAGTTGAAATCTTTCACTTAGCTGAGACAAGGGCAAGCGTTTTCCCCTGGGAGCTATCTGTGCAACCTGAGTGATCCCTTTTTCGGATCCATAATTGCGGATCTGGAATTTCCAAGAAATGATCCAGGTCGGCATTTTCCCAAAGGGGAGTATAAGGAGACATAGAGTTTCGGCCATCAAACTTTAGCTTTGCAGCTACCCAGGCCTTAATGGTGGTTTGCATGGATGCAGCAATGTTAGTCTATGGGATGCAGAAGGACCAGCGTTGCACTTGCGATTTACAGTAAGCGCTGTGCAGACGCTGGTAGTGCTGCATAATATGCAGGCTGGCTGCCAAAACGCACATAATGAAAGTCTATGGTAACGCATATGCATTGCGTTTTTCATTAAAAAGTAAAATTTGTGATGTGTTTCCGCTTCTTCTTGTCTTCCTACTGATTTGCATACATTAAAAAAAAAACACATACAAAACGCATATGCGTTTTCCATTAGCAAAACGCAAACGCACCATCCTAAAACGCTACCTTTTCACGCTATGTCGTATCTGAAAACCCAGCCTTATAGGGAACTGAGCACATAAACAATAAAATATACAAAACCCACCAACTGCCAACACGGGCATGGGTATTTTAATACATATGTGCTCAAATTCCCTTAAAGAGACTCTGAAGTCTCAAAAAAACGTCTTTTTGTTTAACAAATATGTTTTATATCTTAGCCCTAACTAAACCGCCGCATTCCCGACGCTGTACACTATCCAAATCCCCCCAAACTCCCCGGGGGGCAATCCGGGCAGCGCTTCCGTGAGAGGCAGAGCTATGAACGACAGCTCTGCCTCTCAGCGTGTCTGTCAGCCCGGATCTGAATGCGCATGCATGGCCCTGTGCCTTCTCCATCGCGCTCCAGCGCCCAGAAGCATTCTGCGCTTGCGCAGTGAGTGAAAATTGCTACTGTGCTCGTTTTTTCCTATACAGGTTGATCGGGAGTGGCGTGTCGGCGTGCATTGCAATGTGCAACCGGTCCACTTGCGTCACCACCTGGCTCGCAATAGGTCGAATCGTCAATTGGGAATGGTTGTTGCGGCACTGATTTTCATCCCATTCGATGATAATTATCAAATTGGATTAGGGCCAGTTCTCTCATGAAGCAAGGTGAAACACTTGCAATAGGCGCAGAGATTACAGGGGCAGCATGTTTGTGATGTGTGTTTACACTTACAGCATGCAGTCAGAGTAGGAGGAGAAGTGAGAGGACAGCAAGGTGAAGAGGTCATCATTGGGAAAAAGCAGCTTGTTGTGCTGCGTGAGGAGTCTGACAGTGAGTGAGGAGGGGGAGACAGAAGAGCAGCAGTGTTTCATTTGACTTGCACAGCAGAAGGGGGGGGGGGGGTGGCACTACTGTCCTAACTGAGGAGGAATGGAGTGGCTGAGGAGGGGCAGTTTGTTTGTCACAGACTCACAACCAGCCAGTGTGCTATTGTGTTGAGCTGCAGCATGTCATGTGAGAACATTAAATGAGTAAATTGTCGGGTGCTGTGCGATCATTCCAAACGTGGGGGGTGCGCATCCTCGCAAGTTTGCCTCAGGCAGCAAAACGTCTAGAACCGGCTCAAAATCGCATGGTCGATGGACAGCAAAATGACTCGATGTATGGCCACCATATGTGTTAATATGTACAGATCTTGTGACTTTTACCAAACAAAAAGAACAGCATCTATGATACAAAATAAAGCACAGCACAGCTGTGCTCTGTAAGGTTCTAAACCGGGGCGTTGCTAGGATCCTGGGAGATCCGGGGCACCTCTGGGCACCAAGGTAGAGTGAGCATGCTGCTCGCGTAGCGTGGTAAAAAAAATGTGCGTTGCCAATCAATGGGGAAGAGGGCGTGGTCATGAGTGGGGTCAAATGTCCATGAACGTAGCAGTGGCTTCACTTAACCACTTGACGATCATAGTGCTAACCCCCCCTAACGACCTGGCTCATTTTTGCTGTACTGGGCTGTGCAGGCTTTTCAGCCTTCTGCACAGCCCAGCTATGGAGCCCAGCGATCAGACTCACCTTCTTTTTTTGTCGCTAAGGAGACATGCCTCTATGAGGCTCTCTCTCCCTCCTCTTCCCTCCTCCCCTCCGGTATCTGAATTGGAACAGGACGGCGATCCGTCCTGTTCCGCTTCTCATAGGCATCAGCCTATGAGAGGACGGCGCTCCCCGGCCAATCAGAGGCCGGGGATCGCCGATCTCGTACAGCGCTGCTGGGGACCGCAGTGCTGTACAGTTGTAAACAAAGGGGATTTCTTTCCCCTTTTGTTTACAGACTGCTAGCCGCGATCGGCGGCTAGCAGGCTATTCACGGAATTCTGTTCCATGAAGTGGCAGGGAACCTTTGCGCATGCCAGCGGCCATTCCCTGGGAAACTGCAGCCCCAGGACTTGATGCCGCCGCGGCCACTCCCATCGGCGTTAGGCGATCCCCAGAAGGTTAAATATCATAAATAGGCAACATTTCACCCAAGTAGGCAGAGTTCCCTCAACTGGCTTCTGTCTTGTCCTCGGCTGGCTGGCCTCACTGCAGTGTTTGCGGTTGTGCTGTGCTGGCGGTGATGCTGTGCATGCTGGGCTGCCTGGCCTTGCTCGCGGTGATGCTGTGCTGCCTGGCCTTGCTCGCGGTGATGCTGTGCTGCCTGGCCTGAGGTGATGCTGTGCTGGCCTGGCTGGTGGAGATTCTGTGCTGGCCTGGCTAGTGGTGATCTCTGAGGCCTGGCTGGTGGTTATGCCGAGGCCTGGCTGGTGGGTATGCTGAGGCCTGGCTAGTGGTTATGCTGAGACCTGGCTCAGACATAAGAAAGGAGGGAGGTTAGGGATACTGTTAGGTCAGGGTTAGGCATTTACACAAAAAGGAGTTAAAGTTAGGTAAAAAAAAACCATAAATGTGGTAAGAAAAGATTAAAGGCTAGGATCTTGGGCAATTTAGGGTGAGGCTAGGAATTTCATAGTAGAATTATGGGAAAGGGGATGAAATTAAGTATCAGGTTAAGGTTACTGCGCAAAAGGTGGATCAGCGCAACACCAGGCCGCCTCCGAATGGCCTCCATCAGAGATGCGCTGAGTCCCCCCAGGAACTACAAACGCACCTTGAACCCAAACAGAAGCTCTGCATATACACCAAAAGCTTGGCTGTTAAGTGGGAGCAGCTGACCAAAAACGAATTACATTAGTACATAGCAAGGAAATGAGCAGCGCTACTTAATAACAGACTAGTGCCTACCTGCAAAAGAGTGCAAGCCCCACTTGTGGGGTCGAATACACACCGAGCATACACATGACCTGTCTACTACTAGAGGAGGATGTTGGTTTCCATTAACAGCTTGCATGAAACCTATTAAGTACTCCTCCCTCCCACTGCGAAGAAGTCAATCCTCCATGGGAGGGGCCTAACACTAACTAAATCCTAACCTATGTATATGCATAGCCTGGGTGCGGCTACTCAAATAAAATTGAAAATTGCGCAAAAGGTGGATCAGCGCAACACCAGGCCGCCTCCGAATGGCCTCCATCAGAGATGCGCTGAGCCCCCCCAGGAACTACAAACGCACCTTGAACCCAAACAGAAGCTCTGCATATACACCAAAAGCATGGCTGTTAAGTGGGAGCAGCTGACCAAAAACGAATTACATTAGTACATAGCAAGGAAATGAGCAGCGCTACTTAAAAACAGACTAGTGCCTACCTGCAAAAGAGTGCAAGCCCCACTTGTGGGGTCGAATACACACCGAGCATACACATGACCTGTCTACCACTAGAGGAGGATCAGGGCCGGCCTTAGGTTTCACAGCGCCCTGAGCATAACCAGATTTTGGCGCCCCCCCCCCCCCCCCAATTCATCCTCTCTGTGTGTGAGCGCACCGCACACATACACTAATGGGGGGGAATCTGCTGCCTAAATACACTAAAAGGGGATCTGCGACTGCGAGACCAGTAGCCTATATACACTAAAGGGGGAATCTGCCTACATCTACAAGACTAGTAGCCTATATACACTAAGGGGGGGGGGGGGGGATCTACCATAGGTAGGTGCCCCCAGTATAGGTTAGATAGGTAGCTGCCCCCAGTATAGATTAGATAGGTAGCTGCCTCCAGTATAGATTAGATAGGTTGCTGCCCCCAGTATAGATTAGATAGGTAGCTGCCCCCAGTATAGATTAGATAGGTAGCTGCCCCCAGTATAGATTAGATAGGTAGCTGCCCCCAGTATAGATTAGATAGGTAGCTGCCCCCAGTATAGATTAGATAGGTAGCTGCCCCCAGTATAGATTAGATAGGTTGCTGCCCCCAGTATAGATTAGATAGGTAGCTGCCCCCAGTATAGGTTAGATAGGTAGGTGCCCCCAGTATTGGCTAGATAGGTAGCTCCCCCAGTATAGATTAGATAGGTAGGTGCCCCCAGTATAGATTAGATAGGTAGCTGCCCCCAGTATAGGTTAGATAGGTAGGTGCCCCCAGTATTGGCTAGATAGGTAGCTCCCCCAGTATAGATTAGATAGGTAGGTGCCCCCCGTATAGATTAGATAGGTAGCTGCCCCCAGTATAGATTAGATAGGTTGCTGCCCCCAGTATAGATTAGATAGGTAGCTGCCCCCAGTATAGATTAGATAGGTAGCTGCCCCCAGTATAGGTTAGATAGGTAGGTGCCCCCAGTATTGGCTAGATAGGTAGCTCCCCCCAGTATAGATTAGATAGGTAGGTGCCCCCAGTATAGGTTAGATAGGTAGCTGCCCCCAGTATAGATTAGATAGGTTGCTGCCCCCAGTATAGATTAGATAGGTAGCTTCCCCCAGTATAGATTAGATAAGTAGCTGCCCCCCCAGTATAGGTTAGATAGGTAGGTGCCCCCAGTATAGATTAGATAGTTAGGTGCCCCTCCCCCTCATAGTGAAGGGGGAGCCGCGGGGAGGGCAGCCCGACCTCTCCCTCCCTTCCTCTCCGGGCCGCCTTCCGTGCTCCCCCCTCCGATGTAGCAGAGAGAACAACTCACCTTCTTTCCTGGTTCCGATCGCCGGCGCCTCTCACTTGCCGCTGGTCTCCTCTTCTACATTGTCACTGATGCACACTAAACTTCCTGTTAAGCAGGAAGTTTAGTGTGCATCAGTGTAGAAGAGTAGACCAGCGGCAAGTGAGAGGCGCCGGCGATCGGAACCAGGGAGGAAGGTGAGTTGTTCTCTCTGTTACATCGGAGGGGGGAGCACGGAGGGCGGCCCGGAGAGGAAGGGAGGGAGAGAGAGGTTGGGCTGCCCTCCCCGCGGCTCCCCCTCTATCACGGGCAGCATGTTTGTCAACTTTGCCCCCCAGCAGCGGTACCAGGGGGCGGAGCAAGACGGACCCAGCCGGGGCCGCAGCTCCGCATTAAAACACAGGCGGCAGGAGCGCCCCCTGGAAGCCGGCGCCCTGAGCGATCGCACCGATCGCTCAGGTCAAAGGCCGGCCGTGAGGAGGATGTTGGTTTCCATTAACAGCTTGCATGCAACCTATTAAGTACTCGTCCCTCCCACTGCGAAGAAGTCAATCCTCCATGGGAGGGGCCTAACACTAACTAAATCCTAACCTATGTATATGCATAGCCTGGGTGCGGCTAATCAAATAAAATCGAAAATTTGCGCAATTTTCAATTTTTGAGCCTATACCGTCTGAGCACCCACACCCTGAAGATAGAGCCACACAGACAGACATGGAAGCCCCGGGAGGAGAGACTATGCAGGCAATGTGACCAGGGGGTCCTGGAGGATGAGGCCCACTTCCTGCTACACTGCAGCAAATATACACCGTTGAGGACCGCCCACTTTCAGAGACTCTCCACCCACATTCCAGATTTCACCTCCACAGATGAGGAGAGGAAACTCTACATCCTACTGGGGAAGAGGAAAAAACTGTGCAAATAGCAGCCCGATATATCACTGCCTGCCACCAACTGAGAGGAACATGATACCACATGGACTGTATAACCCCATACTCCCCTCCCCTATGGGCTGTATATCTATACCCCCCTCCCTTATGGACTATATATCTCATCCCCCCCATACCATCCCTTACATCCTCCACACTCCTATGGACTGTATACCTATATCGTTCCCTTACTCCCACAATCCCCTCCAATGTTAATGTTTTGGCAATGCTAAATGTATTTGGTCCTGCCAATAAAGCTATTTGGATTTGGAGGGGCGGGGGCTGCACTTCACATTCTCCCCTGCCAGCACAGTGTCCAATATCACGGGAGGGGAGAGATAACAGGACAGCCCCAGGCAGCAGCATCTTGAGCTATACAGAGCTGCACAAATACAACCTGACATGGCAGGGAGGAGAGAGCAGAACAGTCGGGCAGCAGCGTAGGAGGCGACCTCCAGTACATGGGAGACTTCTAAAGCTGCAAGAAGTCTACATTTCCAGGATCTCTGCTGAAGCCACCTGAATAGCTACGACCGCTGATAGGACACGTGATCGGTGAGAGACCTTTACTAAGCAATCAAGCTGCAACAAGCACTGCAGCTGGCTCTGCCCCCTCCCCACCAGGTCTGCCAGGAGGCACATGATGCAACAAGCAGCAGGAGACCCACAACACAGCTTCCCACAAGCGACCGACACACCCCCGCATTCCGATTGGCTGCCGCTTCTGCCTGCCTGCTTGTTATTGGTCGCTTCCCGATCCCATCCCCCTCCACATGGCAGCGAGTGTCAAACAGCTCCCTGTAATATAGGAGGTCCTCCCTGTGCTGCAGCAGCCGCCGCACTCCTCCCCTCCTCCTCCCTTTATTCTCTTTCTACTTTTCCCTTCTCTCTCCTTATGCATCAGGAAGTAGTTCTAGGCGGCATGCAGCCCTTCTCTTCCTATAGATCGCTTCCGATTTCCTTCTGCTAGCAGTTCTTGTTTTAAAAGACAGTTCTGACAATCATTGGATGAGGAGCTTTCGGGCGCAGCATTGTCCAAGTAACCTGTGGCTGTGTCCTGGGCTTACTGCGCTGAAGCCTCAGTAGTGAGATGACTGCCTGTTCTTGCTGCTGATTCCAGATGTGTATTGTGGCAATGCAGCACACAGCGACTGGGTGGACGGGATAGCGCCAGTGCAGAGACAAGCGCACTGCTAGTGAGAATATCCGAGACCCGGGAGGAGATCAGAGATCCAGAAGAGCAGAAACTGGGAGAAGAGCAGAGATCTAGGAGGAGATCAGGGATCCAGAAGAGCAGAGACTGGGAGAAGAGCAGAGATCTAGGAGGAGATCAGAGATCCAGAAGAGCAGATACTGGGAGAAGAGCAAAGATCCAGGTGGAGATCAGAGATCCAGGAGGAGATAAGAGATCTAGAAGAGCAGAGATTGGGAGAAGATCAGAGATCCAGGAGGAAAGCAGATCCAGAAGGAGATCAGAGATCCAGAAGAGCAGAGACTGGGAGAAGAGCAGAGATCCAGGAGGAGATCAGAGATCTAGGAGGAGATAACAGATCCAGAAGAGCAGCAGCGATCCAGGAGGAGATCACAGATCCAGGAGAGCAGAGACTGGCAGAAGAGCAGAGATCCTGGAGAGCAGAGACTGGCAATAGAAGGCAGCGCCAGTGCAGAGAGTGTGCACTCTGCTCAGAAAGGTTTCTTATTGGGTTGCCCATTAGCTTTGATGGCAGCCCTGCCACTGCTGGGGTTAAAGATGTGGGCACAACCAGATCACTGGACTCCCCACTATCTCTAGGCTGATTGCACATTATAAACCAGTAAATGAAATTCCTGTTTTGGACATCTGGTTGCATTACAATCCTCAACTTCCCGACCCAGAGTTGGTTAATCAACTGTAGAGCTTCAGAGCCCTGGATTCCTTGACAGACCATCAAGCTTTGGATTATGAGGCATCATTAGAACATCATGTATTCTGTTTGCAATCCTATTTCTGTTACATGCTGTCTGGTCAAGTCTTTTGTTTAAGGTCAAGATCCCCACCATTCCTCAGTTAGCTCTTATCACCACCACACCTGACTTATCCCCTGACAAAAGGCTACCTCTTATTTAATTTTCAGCCTTGGTTGAAGATCTGCAGATGTGACCCACCCAAGTGAAAGAAAGGGTGAGGAAGAGTGTGGTGGAGGGTCCTTTCTGAATGCCTTTACAGGGATTCTGGTGGTGGGTTTGCTGCAGGCATGGGTTTACCCTCCTGGGCAGGGAATATGGGGAGAAAGAGGAAGAGGATGAATCATTTGAGATGAAGAGCCCTGAAGTCCAGATGAATGGCAGAAATGTAAGTTCAGTATGTACACGTTTTGCAATTAGAGAATCATAGCTATGAATTAGCATTATGGTGCCGTGAAATATATCATTACTTTAACAGACATGGTTAAGTTACTCTGCAAAACCCGGTTTAACAAATGAAATACTATAAATGAGTCTTATCTATGCATTATTAATTGCAGTAACAGTCACTGGTCTATAATTAATGATTTCACTACTTAAAAAGCCATGACTGTTTCCTTTCCAGTTACAGGGATCAAGCAATATGTATATATAACTTTATTTAGCGAATATAATGTCAACCGGGCATTCTTCCTTACTATATAACCCTTACAACAGTCATGTTCACAACTGCTTCATAAATTATAATTCTGTAAAGCTGCTATGAGTGTATTATAATTCTGTACAGTTGACTACTATTATAAATGTACAAATCAGCAGAATTGACACTGTGACAAATCGTATTGCAGTATCGTAGAGTTGACTACTATGATAACCATATTATAATGTAGTAGAGTTGTCTCCTATCATAACCATATTATAATGTTATAGAGTTGACTTAAATGATAACAAAAGTATAATGTTGTAGAGTTGACTTCTATAACCATATTATAATAGTGTAGTGTTGACTCCCTATGATAACCATATTATAATGTTGTAGAGTTGACTCCTATGATAACCTTATTATAATGTAGCGTTGACTCCCATGATTGCCATATTATAATGCATTTGAGATGTCTGCTGTAATGACCATATGATGATTCTGTAGAGCTGAGTGTTGCAGCATTGTACTATATCGTTGTTTTGCCCAGGAGATAACATACTACCTAGGTATTGTAAAGCTTTAGGACTTAGCTACCTAGGACATAAAGCAGAATGCTTAATCAATGGCTGGAATGCAGAAAATCGTGCCTTGCTCATTATGTGTTTGCAATGTACAATATAACTAATTAATCATCTTTGTGGGCTTTGCAGAGGTATAAGTAAACTTGGGGGAAATCATAGTCTTTGTCCTGGTGTTTTGGGTTGAAAGAGACATGAAGATGCAGCCGCTTATGCCCAAATATCAGAGCAGATGTGGAATGACAGTTGCCCAATCCAGGCTGCTTTCTGCAGCTCTGAGCAATGATCTCATGTCTGTGGGCGCTCCTCAGACACTGCTAGCTGAAAGTGACAGATCCAATGGCTATTGTCTTTCCCTCCCAGAAAACTAGCAGTTTCTGATCATGATTATCCATGTTTTGCTAACAGCATTAACAACATCAAGCTTGGCTGAGTCAGTTACCCATGTATAGTAAATGCTTGATGATGGAAAGCCCCCAAGACTGCCCCCCTCTTATATCTATAGGTAGATCTATCACTGAGAATGGCATGTAGTGAAAGATCTGCATGTGGAAATTATTCTTCCTGATTTATCAGATGTTCTTATGTGGCATAAGGAGACAAGGGAAGCAACACTGATGAACTTCAGATGGTTTCCATAAGGGACATCTAGTTTCATGCTCCGTACTTAACCCATACCATGCCTAGTCGACTAACATCATCATTGTCTGCTCTAAGTGACATCTAAATGGGTCTTTCTACTTGCTAATATGAAACTATATCTAGCCAGCTTCTCTTTGGTCTACCATTATATTGCTGGTTCTTTTTTTTACAACATGTATATGGTGCAGTGTGTGTTTTAAAGCGGACCTGAACTCAGAACTTCCTCCCTGCTCTAAAACATAAGCAACAGCATAATAATAACCTTTAAAGAAAAACATTTACTTGCTACAGCTGATACAAATCCTGCAATAAATCTGCAGTGTCTCTACTTCCTTCTTTCTTGGAAGCAGGCTTATTGTTAACATCCTGTGTTAAGCAAGTAGCTGCTCTGCCATTGTAGCCAGCTGACTAAGCTGAGATCACATTACAACTTGTGATTAGTCCCAGATGAGGTGAAATTAGACAGGCTAAACTCTCTAAATACATACTTGGTAAAATTTGCCTTAAGACAGAAGGACATTTGCAATATTTCAGCAACAAGTGAACATTTGTGGTTACCCACAATGCACTACTACTGAATATGCAAATTATCTCTTTTCGCCTTTGTAAGCAAGGTAAGCATCCAGAAGCACTGGTGTATAGCAAGCCTATAGCTTTAAATATTACACAGCCACACCAACCCCACATGGTGTGGTTGTGCAATATTTAAAGCTATAGGCTTGCTATACACAGGTGGTTCTGGATGCATGCCTTGCTTACAGGGGCGAAAAGAGATAATTTGCATATTCAGTAGTGGTGCATTGTGGGTAACCACAAATGTTCACTTATAGCTGAATTATCACAAATTTCCTTCTCTTTTAAGAAGGTAAATGTCACCAAGCATTGCTTATTAGTAGGAGGGCTTTTTGGTCTCTTTTATACCCCTATACATTCCTAGTGGTTTGGGTCACCCCAAGCTGCTTGGTTACTCTAAATGCATACAGGGCGCATTTCTCTATGCTATCCTTCTGTCCTGTGCAAGAGTTAAATACACTTTAATGCTGCCAGTGCAAGCAGGTCCCTTCTGTGAGATCTGTATAGACTGTCCTGCAGGGCTTGTGTGGATCTCGTATCGCACATGAGTGTTTATGCTAAAAGCGATGGACCAAGAGGTGACTTCTAAAATAGTCTCATATGACTTACGTGTGTCCATAGAATATATTAGACTTTGGAATCCATGTTAATCCATAGGTTGACATAAGAGAATTTATAGTGACATGTATGCAAATGTAATATGAGGACCAGCAAAGGTCATGCCTCATAATGTTCAGTCTTCTTGTTGCCAAACGAGAACCTGGTTGGAACTTTTACTACCGCAAGCACGGAAAAGCCATTAGATGTCTGTTAGCTAACCTAATTAAATGCTTGGTTAGGGATTAAGTAGATGGCCAGCAGGTCGAGATATCCATGAAATAGCTCTTGAGGAACCAAACTCATTAGTCCAGGGTGTGAAGAATGGAGCTCATTAATGAATCCAGGAATATCCTTTTTATTAGCACTGTGACAAGTATACAGGAATTCATCAATGAGCTTCTGTCTTCTTTAGTTCTACACTGCTTGCCTAGCGCTCACTTATCAATATATTCATTTGCCACCCCCTTAATGCATCTTAATCGCTGCTGTTTCCATGGCGTGAAACACATTTGTGGTGTGGCGGTTACTAAATGTTCGTAGGTGCCTAGTAGCTGCCAAAGGAGCAGCGGGAGTGGTTAGTACTTTGAAGAGGCACCACTCACATACTGCCACACATCTGGAATGCTAAACAAATGAACACTTGTTCACTTTTTAAGGGTTTTGCAGGTGTGCATTCACTATGAGACCCCACAAATAGTGGAACTCTTAATGCTTGGTTGACATGACCATGAACTAATAGTGTTAAGAATCACCTGTGTATACTATCAGCATCAGGCATCACTATACAGCTTATTGGCAAAGAAACTGACCGCATGTCTGAAAAAAAACACATTTAAGTGTTAAGACAGATATGGAAGGTGATAAATGTATATGGACAGAAGGGTGGATAGTAGGAGTTCCTCCCTGGCAACCAGGGCTGTGGAGTTGGAGTCGGAGTCGAGGAGTTGAGGAGTTGGAGTAATTATTGAGTACGTGGAGTTAGAGGGTTCATAAACTGAGAAGTCAGAGTTGAAGTTGGATGAGTTTTGTACTCACTCCATAGCCCTACAAGGGCTGTGGTGTCGAAGTCGGAGCAATTTTGGCTACCTGGAGTCGGAGTCGGTGGTAGGGCTGTGGAGTCGGTACATAAATCATCTGACTCTGACTCCTCAGTTTATGAAACCACCGACTCCAACTCCAGGTACCCAAAATTGCTCCGACTCCTCGACTCCAACTCCTTAGTCTAAATTTTTACAAAAGCTATGGATTTGGTTCAAAAATCATCTGACTCTGACTCCTCAGTTTATTGAAACCACTGACTCCGACTCCAGGTACCCCAATTTGCTCTGACTCCTCGACTCTGACTCCACAGCCCTGGTCTGTGATTTTCTAAACTGAGGAGTTGGAGTCGAATGATTTTTTTTGTACCGGCTCCACAGCCTGCTGGCAATCTTATGTGCGTGTTGAGGTGATGGGGAGGAGTTTCAACAGGTCACAAACTGCTGTTTAGTCTTTCGAAGCAGCAGTTTCTGACATTCACACAGGAAGTCAGTTTTACAAACCAGGCAAGCCAGGTAAAAAAAACGAACAATGCAAATGTTTTTTGTGCAAAAACCTTCATATTGGAAATCATGATCTATCATAATATCCATTAGAAAGAAACCTTAACTAGTACTTTAACCAAGGTTATCTTATCAGTGTAGTGGCCTGTGTTCTAGTAAGGCAGAAGCATGTGTCAACCAAATAAGAATATCGCCCATTTCACTAGGAGGTGCTGGTTAAATGCTAACGTAAACCTTAAGTGGGGGGAAAAGTTCAGTTTTACATGCCTGGGGATTCTTCCAGCCCCTCGAAGCCTTGCGGATCCCTCGGTTTCCCCCCTGGACTTTCTATTGTGCCGTTTTGTCCTTCCAAAAGTTCACCAACTGGACCTGTCTAAAACTATTGGACATGCATGGTCCCATCTGTAGGCATCCTCAATCATTGCAAGCAAACTTTTTTTTTTAAATTTTTTTTAAGCATGCATGAGAGAAACCTAAAAGTGGAAGGGGGGGGGGGGGGGGGAGAGGGTGGCGCTTTTTTGCTAGTGGTAGCATCCTGATTTCCTGAAGATGTTGTTCTTAATTTAGCTCCTATTCATTTCAGTCCTCTCTCAGTTTGGTGCCATGCACCCTCTACACCTAGCCTGTCTGGAGGGACACTTCTGTGACATCACTGTAGGCCTGCCACCTGGTGTCACCATCCCAAGCTCTTGCAGTCCTAAAATCAGTCTTGCGGCACAAATTTAGTAGTCAGTGACTTCAGCCCCCTTCTGCAAGAATGCTTTGCTTTTACATTAGCAAGCCAAGGCTTCTGAATAAAGGCCTGACTCATAATTCTGGGACACCCCTTGTGTTTTCTCATAGCCCTTAGTAACACAGGACGTTTTATGAAAGATCAATACTGGAGAGCTGCACAAGGAATTTGCTATTCAGTGCAAGCTTTCAAAGTGCATTTCCATAAAAGAGGATCAGCACCTGGTCTCCCAGCTTGGCAACAAAGCCTCTAGTATCTGACCAGCCATGAAACTCCCATTAACGAGACCCATATGTTGCTGTTTTGCTGTCTCCCAAGTAGTTGGTCTAGCAGTCTTCTAACCCATTCCTTGCCTTGCAGGCAGCACAGGCACATTAGCAGCTATGTGCTGCAGAGCTAGAGCAGGAGTTACAGAATTTAACAAATTATTTTGCAAGCATCACTGCAAGCTGACTGTACGAATGATTTATCAGCCTCGGTTGTTGCTTCCTCTGCTTCTGTCTCGTGGAATAAACCCAAGACTGATCTGGCCATTTCGGACTGCATTAAGCTATAAAGTCTTTTGTGTAGGTTGTGATTGCACACCATAGATGGAGTGATGTTGGGGGGAAGGGGGAGCGGGTCGGTTAGATAATCTTGCCTTTCTCTTTTATTTCTCCACCTAGAGAGAGAATGAGTAATTTGAAAACTATTGCAGTTGACAACTTTTGGCATAATCGCATTTTTTTTTATGTATTACCAATGTTATTCCCCTTTATTGTCCAATCCAGTGAAACCTTTTCAAGTTTTCCTTTAAAGCAATCCTAAAGTGTTACAAAATATGACAATTAGATACTTACCTCATTAGTGAGAAGCCTTTGGATAGTCCAGAGGCTTCCTAAATCTTTCTACAGCCCACAGTTCCAACGGTGGGCTCCTATTTATCTATAGGCCTGAAGTGTGGCTGTGAACGAACACATTTGCACTGGGCATGCCTGAGTATGCTCCACACGTGCCCAGTAGAATTAAGCGCTCAGGCATGTTTTTTGTTTTTTCCATACACAAGTGCTTCCCTCTTCTGGGCATGCACGAACTGTACTTTTGCATGCCCAGTGTAGATAAGCTCGTTATCGTCACGTTTCCATTCAGCAGAAATCTATTCAACCCATAGAGGTACCCATCACTGGATCGGTGGGTTAGGGAAGGATCTGGGAAGCCTCTGGACTTTATACATTTTTCTACTTCAGGATTACTTTTAACTGACTATGAGCATTTAGTTGCTTTTGGTCTGATCAGATGATGATCAAGGTCCATTAGGATAGCAAGAGACCTCTCTCACCCCGGCAACTGTTATCTCAATCTTCTCACCTTAGGCCGCCACTACAGGTCCTTATTCACCATGGCCACTAGACACAGAAACTCCTTCTTTCCCCAAGCCGTTGAACTCCTTAACCTATCCTCAAAATCACACCCCCTTGTTCTAATGCTCCCACTGGCGTAGAGGCCCGTCCACGTCACACCATTGTAATCTGTCTTGACTTGTTAAAGCAGAACTGAAATAAAAAAAAAAACAAAGAGTTTCACTTACCTGGGGCTTCTGCCAGCCCCTTGAGCCGCCCTGTCCTGCGCCGGTCTTCCACAATCCTCTGTTCTCCCATCGCCACTTACTTTCGGTTCCATCGACTTGGCAACTGCGCCTGCCTTGCGCCACGCGCATCTTTCTCTGCAATAGCATCTTTTGCTATTAGCCAAGGACACTATTGCGGGTGGGAACGCGATGAAAGATACGCGTGGCTTGCCGTCGACGTACAAGTCGACCGATACTAGCTGGTTGCCGGAGAACGGAGGATCGTGAAGGACTGGCGTGGGACAGGAAGGCTGCATGGGGCTGGCAGAAGCCCAAGGTAAGTCAAACACTTTTTTTTTTATTATTTCAGTTTCGCTTTAAGTCATACCACTGTCCTTCTGTACTACTATTGTATACCTTCTTCTACTATAGTACTGTATATCTTGTTTTGTTTACTGTTGAGCTTGTCTGTGCCAAAAATAATTCCAGGTACAAACCCCTGTACTTGATGAATATTCCTGATTCTGATGTAATGTGTCTGGGATGAGAGACCAATTGCTAAGTGACCACTCTTTCTGGGATAGTATCGATCAGCTAGGTTGCTGTCATTGGGGTACAGGAAGTACTTAAGTGCAGGTCCATGTTGAGAAGCCTAAAGGTGCCCATACACTCGTCAGATTGGCAGCAGATAGATAAGAAATGCATCTGATGATCTATCTGATGCGTTTTTAGAACATTTTTTACCAGGATAGAATTCCAATAGATTTCAGTTTGAAATCTATTGAAATTCGATCTGATGGCATTTTTTTGCCATCAGATTTCCATTAAGGCCAATGCAAACTGATAAGCAATCTCATCAGATCGACCTAAATTTTCCACCCTGCCAGTTTGATGGAAATCCATCGAAATCGGCCATCGATCGGTCGATTGGCCAACCGATTTGCAATCGATCGATCGATCAGAATCGATCGGTTGGCCAGAAAATCGGCTGAGTGTATGGGCCCCTTAAAGGTGACATGTATGAGGTTCAGAAAATTCTTATAAATTCTAATTCTCATTAAGTCTCATGACTGTTGGTGCCAAAAGGCTGGTTTATCGCCTGGGATTCTTATAGACAACATATACATTATAGAGTTTAGCCACAATTGTGCCAAAAACAACAGTTGTGCAGATGGGACACATCAGAGAATGGCGATATTGGGTCAAGCTGACAGGATACCAAGAATCTGTCCATACTGCAACTGCATCACACCCCCCACAATCTTAGATCAAAAGGATCTAATAACTTGGTCACCCCCAGAGTACGCCTTAAAACCTTTGGAAACAGAGCCTTGTGTCATGCTGCCCCTACACTTTGGAACTCCCTGCCATACCATCTCTATCCCTGGGAGCATTTAAGTCCAAACTAAAAAGACACCTCTTTAGTCAGCATTTATGAACACCTGACTCTGTAACAGTCCAGCCTGCAACCCTGTATTAATCTGAGACATATCTATGCGCTTTGAGTCCCATGGGAGAAAAGCGCTTTACAAATGTTATTGTTTTGTATTGTATTATACTCCAAACCAGGGCAGGAGACAGGCAGACAGGGATCCTTAAAAGTTACAGATTGCTTCTTTTTTAGTTTTTCTAATGGGGCAAGGCCTGCTGAGAAATCGGAAGAAATTGCTTCAGTCATGTCAATATGGACCAGAATCTTATAGGAAAGTCTTGTGGATTCCATACCGTGAAGAACTGAGGCAGTTTTGGAGGGCAAAGGGAAACCCTTCCCATCTTTACTATAGAGTTCCTAATAAAGTACTCTCTAAATGCAACTGGTGCCCCTTTTTACTGCTGTGTACAGAACTGCCTCCCTATTCCATAAATGCAGAGATCAAGCTGAATGTTTGTCAGTCAACCAGCATTAGGCAGCCGTGGCAACATTCTTATGCCTGCATGAGTGTCCACCACTTATGATCTATGGTTTGTTTTAGATAAGGATTTTCAGGTCAATTGAACCGCTGTTGAATGCATCCCTCAGCACATGATGTGTCCTAATTGCTTGCACAGGAACACAGTCCATGTCACAGCTGTTTCTTGACCTGTTTTTGGTACGATCTTGGTTAGCCACATGAATTAAACCAGATCATATGGTCTCTTTTAACAATGAACCCAGGGTGCAGCCACTGTGCACAAAACACACCACAGCCACATCAGCCTGTCTCTTGGATCCACATGCCTTAGACCTTCCCCCACAGATGTTTAAGTAAAAGTCTGTCAGTATGTTTTATTACCTAACGTAAACTGAGCTAAACTCTTCCCCCTTTGATCTAATTTGTGATGTGTTCTATGTATTTGGATAACATTGCTTAAAGCACACCTGAAGTGGGAGGGATATGAAGGCTGCTATATTTATTTACTTTTTAAACAATACCAATTGCCTGGCTGTACTGCTGATCATCTGCCTCCAAACCTTTTAGGCTAGGTTCACATATGACAGCTTGAAAATCCGGCGTTTTCCGTAGGGCTGTGGAGTCGGTACAAAAAACTCCTCAGTTTTCGAAACCATCGACTCCAACTCCGACTCCAGGTACCCAAAATGGCTCAGACTCCTTAGTCTAATTGTTACCAGGGTTGTGGATTTGGTACAAAAATCACCCGACTCCGACTCCTCAGTTTATGAAACCACCGACTCCAGCTCCGACTCCAGATACCCAAAATTGCTCCGACTCCTCAACTCCAACTCTGACTCCACAGCCCTGGTTTTCCGCAGGTGCGTTTGCGTTAGGGTAATGTGTTTTTACTGTTTTACGTGTTTGGTGCGTTTGTGTTTTGCGAGTTTTTTTTCACGCAGATGCGTTTGTACTGCGTTTTGCATGCGTTTTAATGTAATGTAATGTACAACGCATATGCGTTTTTTTATTTATGCAAATCATTAGGAAGGCAACAGGAAGTGGAAACACATCAGAGATCTTTACTTTTTAATTAAAATCTCTCATCTGAATCTGATCAGAGAGGGATCAAATCCCCCCATACACTGCACACAAATCTTCAATAATAGTTTTCACCATTAAATCTATTAGTTTTTCCATCATGCCCCCACCATGTAGCTATAATGACACCTCTCTCCTATTACAAGCATAAGTACAATAACAAGTGCTCCAGGATTGGGGATTCCTGTATTATAGGATACCCTAACCCCCTTACACCACACAAGGTATTCTTTCTATGTAATTTAACTTGCATCTGTGTGGTTCACCTCTTCTCTCTCTGCACCGATTGTCATGTGACTGCAGAACTCTGGTAACTGATTGTTTAGCAGCTTTAACATTAACCTCTGCTGAAGTCCTCATATGATAAATGTTTAAATAAAAGAGGTGATAATGTGGAGAAATAATCAGATGATACAGTGTCTCTAAAATAAACTAAGTGTTTCCTTAATTGATAAATTGAAAGCTGTTAACTTTCCAGATGACCCTCATATGTACTGCACTTGAAATGGTGGTGATTTGTCTGTTGCTGTTGGAATTTCAGTATGGCAAAGGCATTGCTTTTATCAACAAAATTGCTGTATTCCTCTGCCTATAGAAGCTTCCAGCAACCTCAACTATGCGATTTTGCAATACTCTTTCTTTGTACAAAAACATCGGGGATCTTCCAAGAACACTAAACAGTGGTTCCAGCTTCAGCACAGTGTTACATCATCATGCTGTGACAGCATCAATATTTTTTCTATCTCAGGCCTGATGGTGCATAGTCTGATGCTGGCTGTGGGGGTGATGCAGGCTAGCAGGATGTATGGAATGAGCAGGGATCAGTGGAAAAGCTAAATCCTTTTTACAGAAATGCCTAACTAGTTACCCTGTTACACTTCTTTCACAAGTCATACAAGAGAGCCATATCTATTCATTCTTTGCACTGGTGAAGGCCTAAACAGACTCAAATTACTGCAAGTTGAATTATCTGTGTCTTTAAAGGGAACCTGAGGTGAGAGTGATATGGAGGCTGCCATATTTATTTACTTTTAAGCAATACCAATTACCTGGCTGGTAACATTTACCGATATTCTACTGTTTTACAGTGGTCATTTTCATTAGAAAAATATGGATAAATATTACTGATATTTTACTATAATATCTAACCCTAACTACCCCCTCTGAAGCTTAACCTTAAAATACCCCTTCCTGACGCCTAACCTTAACCGCCCCTCTTGCTGACAACCCCTACCTGACGTCTAACCTTAACTGCCCCCTTCCTGAAGTCTAACCTTAACCATCCCATGGCGCAACCTCCCCCCCCCTGCTGACAACCCCCTTCCTGATGCCTAACCTTAACGCCACCAGACGCAAACCTTCTTCCTGAAGCCTAAGCTTAACTGCCGCTTCCCTGAAGCCATAGGCTTCTGGCACTCAAATTTCCACCCATAAAAGATATTTGTCTTTGGCGGCACCTGTTTCTGTTTGCCTGACATTTCAGGAACACAAATGATTTGCACATTCCACCCACAGTCCTAATTTTTATGCATTATGGCGGTGTTTCTTAACATTATTATAGTATGTGCACCTTTTATGAATGACTGTGCTGGCCAAGTAGCTCCTAATGTGGGTAACATCACCTGAAGTAACCCTTGACATTTATATTATCTTTTTGTGAGGAGTACCCTGAAATTCGGTGTACCGGTAAATGTTTTATTAATCTCTCTTGATGCTCTAAATCAGGGGTGCCCATACTTTTCTGTCTTGTGAGCTATTTTAAGTATTAGAAAGTCTAAATGATCTACCTACCTGTATATACAATTTTAGGAGCACAATTGTATATACAGAATGGAAAATGTAGTGCGGTCAGGATCTACCATGAAGTCCTTCGCGATCTACCCATTGGGCACTGCCCTGCTCTAAATTAACTTTAAATATGTATTCATGTGTGGTTTATATTTTTGAAATATCAAAACTTACTATAATTGATTGACTGTGAAAAGTATCCCCTGAGCTAAATTTAAGTGTCCTCTGGGGTGTACTTACCATGTGTTGAGAACCTAGGCATTATGGGGTATACTTCTTTCTTGTGTGCATAGTTGCAGATACCTTCTGTTTGCCTTGTACTTTGCTGTGCTTTTTTCAGTAGGCGGTTATTCTGTTCCTGTAGGCCCACCACAAACCCTCCTGGTGGTCCTGGACCTCCATAAAGCAACTGTGCACCAGGTAACTACACAGATGTAGATACCTGAGAATTACACCGGAGACATTTTTGTGTGTATGAAAGCACTTATCACATTTTCATGTGTTATTACTTCAGTGTACTGAGGATGACCGAGACGCCCAATCAGTGCACTGAGGATGACCGAGACGCCCCATGACACCTGGCAGTCTCCCGCGTGAACCAGCCCTAACATAACCAGGGCTGTAGAGTTGGTATAAAAATCATCTGATTCCAACTCCGACTCCTCTGTTTATGAAACCACCGACTCCGACCACAGGTACCCAAAATTGCTCGGACTCCTCAACTCTGACTCCTTAGTCTAATACTTACCGGGGTTGTGGAGTTGGTACAAAAATCATTTGACTCCGACTTCTCATTTATGAAACCACCGACTCCAGGTACCCAAATTTGCTCTGACTCCTCGACTCTGACTCCACAGCACTGACATAACCATGCCTAACAGCCAGGGATAATGCATTTATTTACAGTGGGAGGAGAGAAAGGGATACACAGATGATGAGAACAACCTAGCTATCTACTTAGGGCTCTGATAGCCTCCTCTGGAAATGAATCTTCTGGCACAGAAATAGAACAGTGTGGCTTTGAAGGTGGCCAGACTGAAATGCAATAGCCTATCATTAATAGAAGTTGTTTTAATTATATCCTGAGATTCGGATGCGTCCAAAGGCCATATGATCATCCTCTTGCCTCCTGTCTGACCTAGATTCCTGCTTTTCAATGGAGGAAGGTGGATTTTCTGTGAGATCTCAGGTAGGTTTGTGTGGCCATACTTCCCTTTATGAGGTCCTTAAACTCAACTACCGTTGTCAAGGAAATCGTCGTCAGGGAAGGAACTCGACAACGGACGTCATGGAAGCTGTCCACAGCAACACGCATAAACTTAAAGAGAACCCGAGGTAGGTTCTAAGAATGCTATCAGCACACAGAGGCTGGGTCTGCATATACTGCCCAGCCTCTGTTGCTATACAGTGCCCCCTCTGCTCTCTGCTTGCTCCCCATAAATCAATCACCGTGCTAGCAACACGCAGCGTGTTGCAGCCGGCTGTTTACCTTTGGTAGTGTCACTCTCGCCGCTTCCCCGTCTCCTCTAGGTCGCCGCTCCTCGCCTGCGTCCCTTGCCTCCAGTCAGCGGAGAGGGAAGGGACGCGGGCAGGGAGCGGCGATCTAGAGGAGGCTGGGGGGCGGCGAAAATGACTGTACAGCCGGCTGCGACACACTGCGTGTCGCTAGCAGAGCGATTGATTTATGGGGGGCAAGCAGAGCGCAGGGGGGGGGGGGCACTGTATAGCAACAGAGGCTGGGCAGTATATGCAGACCCAGCCTCTGTGTGCTGATAGCATTCTTAGAACCCACCTAAGGTTCTCTTTAAGGTGCAAACATTATATTCAGTATAGCCTTTTTAATGTGGCATTTTGTTTTCTTCAGGTCCTCTACAAAATCCAAGTGGTTCCTGTTCTCCATGAGTACTCAGTAAACACCTCTCCCTTGCAGGTCCTAGCCCGGCGCTGGGCAAACTATGGCCGGATCCAGCCCGCATGCACTGTACATCTGGCCGGCCGATAGGCGGCCACATTCCTCTCTTTCCCCCTCCCTCCCTGCAGAGTTGAGAGCATGCAATTAGCGGGGGTTAACTCACCTACATAGCACTTCCTGCGTCGCGTCTCCATAGTAACAGGCTGTCACGTGACACGTCACATAACACACCAGTGTATTACACTCTGCCATCATGTGGTACGCTGGCGTGTCATGTGATGCGTGTCACCACTACAGGAGCAGCACACCAAGGTGTCCAAGTTTATCAGCACTGTTTGTACGACTAAACAGTGTCCATATATGCCTACTGGCCCAGTAGGCATACATGGACACTGTTTAGTCTTACAAACAGTGCTGATAAACTTAGACACCTTGGTGTGCTGCTCCTGTAGTGGTGACCCAGGGGTGACCAGGGTGCATGGGGACTGAAGCATACGTGATACTATGGCATAATAGATACGTTCCCCAGAAAAGGCCAAACAATCTCACCACCCCAGCCTTTTGGCTTAAGTATGTAGATCATCTTTACAATGTAAGAAGAAGAGTAAAGACCAGCTTGCTTTGTCCTCCCAGAGAAGTCAGTCTTGTATGGACAGCCAATGTGCACCTCTAATCCTGATCGCCGATCAATTAAAAAGGGAATAGGTGCATTAAGATTGATCAATCATGTAAGAGAGATGCATTAAGCTAATGCTAACGTTTTAAAAATGGTAGGTCTCGAGCTAGTGAAAGCCCCACTACGTGGGGGTAATAGAGATAACTTGCTCTCACAAAGAGAATCGTTGCTAATTAGTCGATTTGATGCCCTAGGGCCTTTGGGCTTCAATGATCGCAATGAATTTAGTGTATTTTTGGAAAAATATTAGTACTTATGTGGACTCTCTTGTCTCGACTTTTGGGAAATTTTGCTTCTGTCACTGAGTCTCTCTTTACACACTTAGTCTCCAAAACATAATATATATGGAGAAATAGATTGTATTTGAGCTTACGTAGTGAATATGCTACTATTATCTTTTCTGTCCGGTCCACGCCCCCCCCCCCCCCCCCCTCCAATCGTTACCCGATGTCTGAACTCTACAAAACGTCCCAGCACCGCGAACACTTTTCTTTCTGTCCGCAGTGGGACGCTCCATATTTACGGGAGGTTGCCTAGTAACGCATAAAGCGGATGTTGCTACGCTTGAGTGTGACAGGCGAGCGGCTGAGTTCCGACATGGGCGGTGATGTGCAGATGCTCTCCAAGTTGGAGCGCTGACGTACTTCCGCCTAGTGGTGGCAGGGGGAGGAGGGCGTTCCCGACAAATGGAGGATGTCCTGGTGTCCTTATAACGCTGGGCTTTTTGAGATGGCGGTGAGCTTCTCCCCGCCAGGAGTCATGTCTAAGAAAAAGCGATGTTAGCGCGAAACAATTGTCGACAAGAACACCATCTCTGTGAATGTTTGCAGCCCCGGAAGGGTGATGTATTAAGATCTTACATTGTTTTTGTCATCAGTCTGCATATGCTCCTGGAATAAATATAAGCTCAAAGTAACTGGTGCCCACGGAATCCTTTCTTGATGTTAACCCATCTAATCCTGTGGGTGTTGGATAACCCAAGACACCTTCCTGAGACTGTGGCAAAGGGGGACAAAGATCTCTCTAACCTTCTTAGATGCCCAGCTTAGTGAAACTGGAAATTAGGGAGGGCTTTCCATTGAGAAGGTCCCAGAGAGTGCGTCCTGCACATTTTGTGGTGCCATTTGTGCACTTATGCTTTTTTCTGGTGATCAGGATTTAGATTCTCACACTTGGATGCTGCTGGAGTATCTGTCATTTAGCCTGTCCTATCCTGTGGAGCGGGGAGGGACCAGCAGAAGGAGTGACCCAAAATGATCATTTTGGGGAACAAATCCAATGTGCATGCCGCTTTTATCTGTGCAGGAACCTCAACAGTGACTTATTGGGCGACAGCTAGTCAATGAGCAAATACACAGATTAAAAACAGTCTGCATAGAAATAGGGAATCATTTGGGCCTGAAGCTCTCTATATACAACAACTACAATAACAAAACATTTGTAAACTGCTTTTCTCCTGTAGAACCAATAAGCTTGTCTCAAATCAGTACATAGAGTTGTGTTACAGGGTAAAAAGATATGTGATCATAAATGCCAAACTAAACAGGTGGCTTTTCAATTTTGATTTCAACATGTCTAGAGTTGGAGCTGTCTTAATTGGGTATAGCAAGGCATTCCAAAGGGTAGGGGCAGCACCCCTGGTGGTTGTCAAACTATTAGATGCTGTGGGTCGGGTGACGCAGTCATTTAACCACTTCAGGCTTATTTTTTTATTTATTTAATTTCCCACCCTCCCTCCCTTCCCCTGGCAGCCAATCCCAGCGGTCGGCTCTTATAAACATCAGCCTATGGGAGCTGATCGCTCTCTGAGCCTCCCAGGGGGACAGCCGAGTGACACGGCCATCCCCAGTACAACGCTGCCTTAGATCGCATCGCTGTACATTGTAAATAGACGGCGGTTTTGCCATCTAACAGTCTCCTAACGGCGCTCGCCGCTGGGAGACTGTTGACGGAATGGAGCTCCGTCATTCAAGCGGAGATGCACGTGTATTGGCGTGTGCGATCTTCTGCAAAACACGCCCCCAGGACTTCTTGCCAATTGGCGTTAAGCAGTCCTGGGGCTGCCGCCATGTTCACACCAATTGGCATGGAGCGGTTGGCAAATGGTTAATCATTTAGGTATCTGAGGCCTGGGTCATGTAGGGATTTGAATGTCAGCATGACAATTTTTAAAATGATTCTCAATTTTATGGGTAGCCTTTTTTTTTTCCCTTGCTTCAGTTCTGCTTCAAACTATCCTATAAAATATATAATTTTTGAAAATAGTGATGTCATCCCTTTTATTTAAAGAATAGTGATGTAATCTGATATTTTTAGAAAAAGTGATCTAATCCCTTTTGTTTGGAAAACAGTGGGCAGTTAACACAGTTGCCAGCCTGACAAGTTACCCATTAACAATCTTGTTTCTTTTTTTCCATTTTCAGCCCTAGAAAAGATCTGAATGGCTACTTTGGGCAACAATGATAGCGCTCATTTCAAACACTTTGATAAATAAGCAACATTATCTGTCTTATCACAAAACTCATTTGGTAGTGATATGAATTTCATAGCTTGGTAAAGAAAGATGAAAAACACTGCTGGATATGACAAATGTCACCAAGAATGGTCTGATAAGGTGTGTAAACTAAATATAATAAAGGACCACTATTGGAAAAAAATGTAAAAATTGTAATATAAGGGTCACCTTTGTCCAAAAGTAAAATGCACTATAAATGTTTTTTTTTCTATGAATATACTCGAGTATAAGTCTAGAAATTTAGGTCTGATTCACTTCATAAAAGTATAGGGGTCGACTTATACACGAGCCACAGGCAACACTGAGCACACCGAGGTATGTGTGTACTAATAGTGACATTCCCATTTGCAGAAATTTACCCTGTGGTAAGCGACATCTTCTTGATAAAATAAATGCCAAGAAAACACAGGTCTGAAAGGCCTGGCCACAACAATTAACAAGGAAAGTGGCAGGGAGCTGCATAAAAGTGAGTGAATAATTGCAGCACTTGGGGGCCTGGAGGAGTTATTGGCTGCACTTTAAGGGACAGGAGGGGTAATGGCTGCAATACTGTATGCAGTGCAGTCCCCAGGTACAGCCATTAACTTTGCTGGGTAGACTTATACTTGAGTCAATAAAAAATTCCAGCTTAAGAGGGTTGAATATTGGAGTCGACTTATACACGAGGTCAACTTGTATTCGAGTATATACGGTAGTTGTCACTTACAATAGGTAGTACAAATCTGACAGCTCTGATAGGTTCTGGACTAGTCCAACTCATGGGGGATTCTCAGGATTTCCTTTATTTTCAAAAGCACTCCCTGGACAGCAGCGGCACAGTCCACCTGCCACGAGGTGGAAAAGAATATAGGAAACTTTTAGAACACCCCCCCTCATTAAGATACATACTATAGTCCAAATCTTGTTAGAACTGTCAGAGTAGTATTACTTTCTGTAAGAGACAGCAACATGGGAAAAAAAAGTAATTTATAGTGCATTTGACTCTGGAACACACGTACCTCTTTTATGTATAGGAACACCTGGATTTTATTTTATTTTTTGTGTGACTTTTAACATATGGGTTATTTAGACAGTTCTTATTTTGTATATCCAAAGAAATAAATAAGGTAGCTAGACACTTTGTAAAATTCTAGAAGACATTTTATCGCTACTGCTGAGTTACTTCAGTTCTAATGAATGAAGGAAAATTGTAGGCATTTTATAAGTACGGTTAGTGTAAGTAATTTAATTTATCTAAAAGTCTAGCTACGCTATTATGCAGATGTGTGTTGTTTTTAAAGCGGACCTGAACTCAGAACTTCCTCTCTACGCTAAAAGATACGCAACAGCATAATAACCTTTAAAGAAAAACATGTCTTTGTTACAGCTGATTCAAACACGGCAATAAATCTGCAGTGTGTCTACTTCCTGCTTTCATGGAAGCAGACATAGGGCTAACCTCCTGTTTTTACAAATTAGCTGCTCTGCTGTGGCAGAGAAGATTCCTGAACTGACACAGATGAGAGATTAAATTAGGGTGGTGATTAGTCACAGATGAGGGGGAATTAGACAGGACAAACTCTCTAAATACATACAGGGTGCATTTCTTTATGTTTTCCACTGTCCTGTGCAAGAGTTCAGGTGCACTTTATTGCTAGGTAGTAGGTACACACGATACAATTTTTTGACAGATTTACTGTCAGATCGATTATTTCCAACAGGTCCAATCTGATTTCCGATCGATTTTCTGAATGATTTTACATAGAAGTGAATGGAAAATCGATTGGAAATCAGATCGGACCTGTCGGAAATAATCAATCTGACAGTAAATCTGTCAGAAAATTGTATTGTGTGTACCTAGCATAAGACATCTAGGCAAGCACGATAAAACTGTATTGTAGTAGTAATAATAATTGTATGTTGATGAGCAATGGCGTTGAGGGCCCCCTCCCCAGTTTAGGGATGGTTGTTCTAGTTTGATATAGTTGGCCTCACTCATGCCTGCGGCAAACTCATTTTTTTCTTTGTCCAGAATCTTCACCTCCCTATCGTCAGAAACGTCCTAACTATAGCAGAACCTTTGTTATAATGGTCCTTTAACTTGCTGTGTGAATTGGATCTCATTTAAAGGAATACTGTAGTGGGGTCAGGGGAAAATTAGTTGAACTTGCCTGGGGCTTCTAATGGTCCCCCGCAGACATCCTGTGCCCGCGCAGCCACTCACCAATGCTCTGGCCCCACCTCCGGTTCACTTCTGGAATTTCATACTTTAAAGTCTGAAAACCACTGCGCCTGCGTTGCCGTGTCCTTCGACCCCCGCTGATGTCACCAGGAGCGTACTGCACAGGCCTAGTATGGTCTGTGCCTGCGCAGTATGCTCCTGGTTACATCAGCGGTAGCGAGGACACAGTAATTTTAAGACTTTAAAGTCTGAAATTCCTGAAGTGAACCAGAGGCGGGGTCGGAGCCTGGGTGAGTGGCTGCGTGGGCACAGGATGTCTGTGGGGGACCATTAGAAGCCCCGTGTAAGTTCATGTCATTTTCCCCCGACCCCCCTACAGTGTTCCTTTAAGTTAATGCAACTGTGTAACAATGTGGGCTATGAAACATATTTATCAATGCCAAAAGCTAGGACTGGCAACAAAGCAGCATAGAAATTTTGGTTGGCTACCAACGTACTTATTGGCTGAGGTTCAGGGGGAGGGGAGGTGTCTTTGTGTGGTACTGTGGCATTTCTGAGACTGTAGCAAAGCAATGTGACTCTTCTATTCTCTACAAATCGCACAAGGAGCGGCTCTGACATTAGACTCCCGGCGGCAGTGAAAAAACCTGTCTGACTGGGTGTGATTATAGCTGTTGTCTTCTCTGTGATAAAGATGTCAGCTTTTATGTCAAACCGAAAAGCACCAACTGAATTGTCCCATAGACAAGGTGCTGTGTAATAACTGCCTGACAGGGTGTGAACCGGCCTATCCACTGCTTCATTTATATGCTGATTTCTGACACTCATTCAGTTACTAATCAGCTATTGTACAGGGTCCATTACAGGCAATCCCACTGCAGGGGTGTATAACATACTTCAGAGTGCTGCAGGCCATTCTGACTATACCTTATAATAGTAAGTAAAGGTAAGACACTACAGGCGTTTTCCTGCACATGGAAATGTCATAGGGCCTGGTTTACTAAGATATTCCTTATCTGAAGAATATGCATGATTCTGCAATCTGACAGGGGTTTATCATACGTAGTCTGCTAGCTTGCAACTTTTTCCATTGGGTGATGTCAGGTCAAATTAAAGAACAAAATACATATATCCAGGCACATTGCATCTAGTTAGGACATTAAATAAGTTAAGGAAAGGGAGGTGCTGAAGGGGGTGTGGCTAGAAAACAGCAAAAATCTTTTTGTTTTTTTGTTTTATTGAGGTCAAATTAAAGGACGCCTAAACTGAGAGCTATATGGTAGCTGCCAGATTTATTTCCTTTTAAACAGTACCAGTTGCCTGGCGCCCTGATGATGTCTTTGGCAACAGGAGTATCTGGATCACACACCTAAAATACGAATGCAGCTAATCCAGTCAGACTTCAGTCAGAAACATCTTATCTGCATGCTTGTTCAGGCTCTATAGCTAAGGGTATTAGAGGAAGATGATCAGCAGGTCATCTGTGCAACTGGCATTGTTTGAAAGGAAATAAATATGGCAGCCTCCATATCGCTCGCAGTTCAGGTGTCCTTCAATCTTTGTGTCACTTGATGTCATCTCTCTCATTTTCTGCGTATGTAAAGGTGCTCGTTAAAAAAGACTGATCGTTTCCTGATCTAAACGATAAGCAACAGCATAATAACCTTTAAAGAAAAACATTTCTTTGTTACAGCTGATACAAACCCTGCAATAAATCTGCAGCGTGTCTACTTCCTGCATTCGTGGAAGCAAACATAGGGTTAACATTCTGTGTTTACAAATTAGCTACTCTGCCATGGCAGAGGAGATTCCTGTGCTATATCTAGTGAGGAAGAGGAGTGCACTATGGTGCATAAAATCCAACATTTTATTTGAATAAAAAAGTATTGCACATACAGCAAGGAAGATAAAACTCACATGTAGCAGTTATCATAGGAGTGGACTCCCGTCTATCAGCCACGCGGTACCCCCTCTTAGGCAGCAGCCGCAGTGTCCTGGACTTCCAGGTTCGGCAGCATGAGTGGGTCTTACCTCCTCTGTGCCTCCAACGTCATTATGCGTTTTGGCGATCTGCACCTTTGTCAGATGATGTTGGGAGGCTGGAGTGCACCTGACACACAAGTACAATGAATACTGTACATATAGACTCCACGTAGACTGCAGGGGTGATTAGAATCTGAGTGTAAAGCCTTGCAGGATGAGGGGGCGTACCATCTAGCTACCATACTGATCATCTCCAAAGACCTGATGTTCTGTCCATCATTTCTGAAGTGGAAGCTTTTATCGGAGTCTAAAAGGCTGTTCTTTGTTCTGCAACATTTTGCTTTCATAAGCTAACTAAACACTGATTTAAAACTCGCTTATTCTGATGAACTGAAAGTGGTGCCTCTTTATCAGTCAGCATTGAGCTTGGGAACTCATTTGCCCTTACAACTTGAGCCTTCTACAGAGACACATTGAATCGGATATTGTTACTAACCTCAGGTTACCTTAGCTTAATCCTTTGGACTAGGAAATGAAATGCTAAAACATTGACAGTTTCACGCAGGTCTTGGCAGATGTGCAGGTTGGACATTTTATTGCCCATATTCCACTGGTGGTCTCACCTGGTGACCAAGCAGATGTTATTCTGGGGACTAATAAGGGGTGCCTTACCCAAGCACAAGTTGATGGGGAACTGTCAGCTCTCATGATCATACGGTAGTAGTAGCAGCAGTAGAGTATCATTCTGATTCAAAACTCTCAGGACTAACAGCGAGAAGACCTGATGGTGTAAATTCCTTCCCAGCTAATTGGAATTTGTACATTTTTCGGTACTAGAAGCTTCAGGCAGTCACGACTTCTCAGTTTCAACTTCTCATTTCATAGACACAGGAGCTACTGTTGTACAAATCATATGTTTTAGCTTCTGCTGGTTAGTTTTGCCCAGTTAATTTGCACCAGTCTTTATGCTTGTATATATCATAGAATCCAGCGTCTCAGATTGGAAAGGGCTTTCAAAGAGAAATGGAAGGCAAAAGTCCATCAAATCACATCAGACACACAACGCACAGTAGAGTTTCCATTAATGAACACACAATGCACAGGAGAGTTCTCATTATCAAACACACAGGAGAAATGCAGCCATGTGCTTGCTATGTGTCTTTGCAGTTCCTTTGCGGTCCCCATTCTATTACTTAATTACATTTCTGTCATCCTTGCTTGTGACCATATTTTGAAGGCACTTGTATTGACCTGAAGAAGCGGGCTGAGACCCGTGAAACGCGTTGTCCCTTTAATCGTGCTGAATAAATAATTTCATTGTTTTTTTACATTAACCCTGTGGTTTGGGTTCTTCCATCTAGAGTGGTGAAGAGACCTCCCTCCACCTTATTATTTTTTTTTGTTTCATCACATTACCTATCTTTGGGCACCTCCACCCCCCAGGACTCCCAACACTTGAGGACCCCTACAGAATACGGACCAGAGGACTCTCTGTCCATGGTGTAAAGAATCCCACCTCGTCAGTTCCCTGCTGTTGTGCAAGAGTGATCCTAGAGGCTTTTCCAGCTGCCTATTCCATCAACAATTATACAAAATTACTGCACTTTGAGAAGTGCCTCTTTTCTACCTTGAGAAGTTGCAAACCTGCCTTGTTCTGAAAGTGGGTTATCCTGACATATTGCCTTATCCTAAATCCAGGTTATCCTGCAGACCTGTCCTGTTGTCAACTTGGCATACTGTCCTTTAACCTGAATATCCTTTTACCTGTTTTGACCTTGTCCTGTCCCTGGACTCTGTTTGCCTGCTGCCTTGTCTTGACTTTTGTCTGGCAACTGACTATCCTTGCTCACAATCTGCCTCGACCATTGGATTGTGTAAGGATATTGCTTCAAAATAATGTAGTAACCCACCTGAACTTTGACTGCAAACCTGTGGTTGCCCCTTTCACTGACCTGGTCCGATTATTTGCTGTGTCCTAATTGCTGACCTTACTTTGTATCATGCTTGCAACCAGAGATTGTGCACACCCTGGAATACGCTATGTTTACAGCATCAACCATCGTGGGTTTGTTGTCTGTAACATTGTTCAGAGCGAAGTCTATCGACTATTGTATGCAAGACTTCTAGAAAGCCCACAGTCACACAAATACTGAAACCAGTCCCTCTGACACCAGCAATCAAGCCACAGTCAACATCATCTGATGTGCACATTATCTGAAGGCCCTGACCTGTAGCTGCATTTTATAGATTGCCCTGCTGCCACTTGATTGACTGACTAAATAATTTAAATCATAAGCATTTATAAAGATATTCTTAAAGTGAAATCGAAGCGAAAAAAAAGTATTATTATTTTGTATGTATATAGCACCAACATCTTACACAGCACTATACAGAGTATATATTGTCTTGTCGCTCAGAGGAGCTCACAATCTAATCCCTACCATAGTCGTATGTCTCGTATAGTGTATTTATTGTTGTCTAGGGCCAATTTAGGGGGAAGCCAATGAACTTCTCTGTATGTTTTTGGGATGTGAGAGGAAACCGGAGTGCCTGGAGAAAACCCACGTAGACATGGGGAGATACAAACTCCTTGCAGATGTTGACTTGACCTGGCTGGGATTCGACCCGGGGACCCAGCATTGCAAGGCAAGAAGGCTAACCACTACGCCACCATGCTGCCCATTATGATATAATGAATCGGATAATTAACAGAACATTAGTAGCAAAGAAAATACTTATTTTTATTTTCAGTTATATAGCTGTTTTTCTGTAACACTGCATCATTCTCAAATATTTGCAGTTTACAAATTACACTCAGTATTTTAAATGAACGAAACAGAGCAGAGTTAATGACCCTTTGAACTTCTTAGCAGAAAAACCTTAAAGGACCCCTATCGTGAAAAAGTAGGCAGTTAAAATGTGACAGAACCAAAATGTTTTGGGCCAGTCCATCTCCGCATGGGGGATTCTCAGGGTTTTCTTTGTTTTCTTTCAGATTTTAACTGGCTACTTTTTTTTTTTGCGATAGTGGATCGCGTAAAAAGTAGGCAGTTAAAATCTGACAGAACCAACAGGTTTTGGGCCAGCCCATCTCTTCACTGGGGATTCTCAGGGTCTTCTTTGCTTTCAACAGCATTTCCTGAACAGCAGTTTAACTGCCAAAATAGTAAGATACCAGCCAGGCTCCCTACTCACTGGCACACTATTTTGTCAGTTAGACTTTGCATCTGTTGTTCAGGAAATGCGGTTGAAAACAAAGAAAACCATGAGAATTCCCTATGAAGAGATGGACTGGCCCAAAACCTGTCAGTTCTGTCAGATTTTAACTGCCTACTTTTTTCGCGATAGTGGTCCTTTTAGGCTGCTTACACTCCCCCAACGCACAATAATGTAACACAAGTGGGCTGTTCACACAGCCCACGTTGCGTTACATGTAACGCTGCACGTTCTGCCGAAAGTGCAGCATGCTACGGCGTTAGAGCGGCTATAGCCGCGTTAGACTGTTTGCACATGCGCAGTGAGGGGTGAGAGGAGGCGGGGAGATGCTGCTACAGTAGCCGCGCACAAGGCTACTTAATATTCACTGCACTGGCGGCCGCTGATTGGCCGGCGGGACCACGTGATGCGGAGTGTCTCGCTCCGCATCACGTGGTCCCGCCGGCCAATCAGCGCCACTCTGGGAGACCTTATACGGATAGAGCCGCCTAATGCGGCTCACTCTACCGTCCTCTCTCGCACCACCATGCGTTGCATTAGGTGCACGTTATGCGACCTTAACGTAGCACCTAACGCAACGTCTTGGTGTGCAAGTAGCCTAAATAAACAAGAAACAATGAGAGACAAATTGAGATAAGTGCTTCATAAAAAAGCATTGCTCTCTGACTAAATTAGTCAGAGAGTTCAGAGAAGCTGTTCTGCATAGATGTGAAGTTTCTTAAAGAGAAACTCCGACCAAGAATTGAACTTTATCCCAATCAGTAGCTGACACCCCCTTTTACATGAGAAATCTATTCCTTTTCACAAACAGACCATCAGGGGGCGCTGTATGGCTGATATTGTGGGGAAACCCCTCCCACAAAGAAATTCTGAGTACGTACTCTTGGCAGTTTCCTGTCTGTGAACCTTGCTGCATTGTGGGAAATAGCTGTTTAGAGCTGTTTCCAACTGCCAAAACAGCAAACAGCAGCTACATCACCTGCCAGCAGTAAAAATGTCACCATGTGATAAATGTCAGAATATAAATCAGGGATTTAAAATATTTTACAATGGGCAAACACTGACTAAATCATTTATACATAATTATTGTAAAAATGAAGCACTTTTTTTATTACATTATTTTCACTGGAGTTCCTCTTTGACGCTTCCTGTGCTGGAAAGTGGAAACAATATGAGATTCATATCTTTCCTACTAATGTTCTATTAGCTGTGCTACACATACAAATCATTATCTCATAAGTTTATTTTCACTTCAGATTCCCTTTAAGAAAAGGCTGAATGAGTGTGCATGTTATTGGATTGAAATACCTAAAGGAGGGGTGTAGGCAATCAGAAACAGATGTGCATAGTGGCCAAAGTATTCCCCACACGGGTACTATCTTTGTTGCCCTGCACATTGTATCTGGGAATTGGTCGCCCAACTTATCACCACACTTTTGTAAAGCTGTATACTCTGTACTTGAGCAATTATGTCTCAACCAGTCAAGCCTCTCCTACTACTTTTCCTATTCTCTTAGAAGCAATCTGTTTCTGGCTGTTTGAATCTCTGTCTTTTTCGTCTGAAATTTCCGTGGCTGTCTGAGACCATACAAATTAACAAATCAAATGAGAGTCTTGGTAATCCTGTTGCATTTTCTATGAGAAGAAGAGTGAAATTCTGTCATGATTACCATAGCAGATAGACAGATACGGGACGTCAGATGTACAGATTACATTGGGAGTGTCACAGAGAGATACGTATATGAAACCAGCTGGGATTTCAGCAGATATTTCTGGGAACTTCCTGAAAATAAGGAGCAGTTGACAGCAACGTATGCATGCATCAGTATGACTCAGAGGACGTGGTCAAACTGGGAACTTTCTGAAGGGAAGACACCTAAAGGTGGTTAAGCTCACGGCTCTATGAGGATGATTGTGGCTGCACTGCACAGGATAGCTTGCAACTGCAGAGTAGCAATGATACGCCGCTCGGGCTCAGTGGAAAAAGCCAGGCCCATTTGGCTCCATGCTAGCCACCTGCACAGTTGCGACCAAGCTTCATCTACGTCCTTGTCACTGGTCTTGGGGTGGGGGGGAGGTTCCAACGCTGGAACAGCAAGGAGGAGGTAGTCAGGGGAAGCCTCAGGTAGGTAAATACCCATTTGGGGCACTTTTTTCACTACAGGTACACTATAAATAAACTCAGTTTTTAGCATATTCATAGGCAAATGAACCTATAATCTATGGGTTAGTAGACAAGACAAATAATATGTATATTGCGCTCTCCTTCTGGCGGACTTAAATCACTTGAGCTGCAGCCACTAGGGCGCGCTCTATAAGCAGTAGCAGAGTTAGGGAGTCTAGCTCAATGACTCCTTACTGTATAGGCGCTAGCTTACTGAATAGGAAAAGCCAGGATTCAAACCTTCATCTCCTGTATCAGATGCTGAGCCCTTATGGCCCTTTTCCACTAGGAAGCGTGATCGCAAGCGCAAATCACCTGCGCTTGTGATCATGCAGGCTCCTTTTCCCACTGTCAGCATTCTGCTGTACCGCCCGGGAGTGTAACGTGATTGCGACGAGAATCGCGCAGGACGGCGATTGCGTTTCGGCAAAAAACGAATTGCGATCGAAGCACCGTAGTGGAAAAAGAGCACCGCGATTTACATGTTATCGCGGTGCTCTAGCGATTAGAAAAACGCCTGCAATGCGCTTTTTAAATCTGATCGCAGCCAGTGGAAAAGGGCCCTCAACCAGTATACTATCCAGCCAGTTAGTAAGGTTGTTTTCAGAGCCGCAGATAATCAGGTATGCAATATACTCCATTAGGAATCTAATAGCAAATTTTGGGGTCCCAGAGGCAAGCAATGGACATCCAGCCAACAAAACAGTGGCAGACCATCTGCTTGTCCTCGTCAAAGAGGGCTTAATAGCACTGCTAGGCACAGCCATTTATAGGCAGCATTAGAGCTCAGTATAATGTAGAGTTAACAAGGATGTGGCAGGCCTAGCAATTAATTTTGACAGTGCCTTGTGTGATGGGCCTGAGAAGACAGTCATGAATCCAAGTGGCAGTGCGTGCAGCAATGTTATTATCATGCAGCATGGAAACATCTGTGAGTCAAGCAGCCTATTCTTCAGTGCACATAAGGTCTTCCATGCCATTACAGTTATATCACTAAGCTGCTCTATTTATACACTGTTATGCTTCCATGTATTGGGCTATACTGTACATATTCCCAAATATGCATATGATTAGTGAAACATGACTGGGTGTCATAAGTGACTGCCTTATGTCTGCAGACACTGGACTACCATATTAAACAATGAAGACATTCTATTACATAATAGTTAGAACTAGCACTAGCCACGGGTGATCTAGAAACACCACAGTAAGTAACCAACTACAGCAATGTAAGAAAAACCTATTTACACACAAAAAAAACTACACTAAGAAAAGTAAAATCTGCTAGCAAGTGCACACGGATAATTGAGTCTGTGCAAAATTCAATTCAATTCAATTCAAACGATCAATGAATTATGACTGTTTATAGTCCAATACATTAATCACCTGGAAAAACTAGATCTACATTTACATTCTTTTGCAATCATTTTAAAATCGGTAGTTTAAGAAGATTGCTGTAAAATCTATACATTGAAGCAGATCATTATACTATACGTTACGAGGGTCGTCCAGAAAGTTGCTAGGAGATAATAATCTCTGCAATTGAAACAGTATCACAAAGTACTGGTATGCAAAATTGTACTGTCAAAATTATTCTGAGTAATTTCTTGCTGGCTTAAAGGGGATCTATATTTTTTTTTAAAGAGAATCTGTATTGTTAAAATCGCTCAAAAGTAAACATACCAGTGCGTTAGGAGACATCTCCTATTACCCTCTGTCACAATTTCGCCGCTCCTCGCCGCATTAAAAGTGGTTAAAAACAGTTTTAAAAAGTTTGTTTGTAAACAAACAAAATGGACACTAAAACAGGAAGTAGGTTGATGTACAGTATGTCCACACATAGAAAAATACATCCATACACAAGCAGGCTGTATACACCCTTCCTTTTGAATCTCAAGAGATCATTTGTGTGTTTCTTTCCCCCCTGCAGTTCTCATGCACTGAAGTGTCAAGCTGCTCGTTTCTTTCTGCAAACAGGTTTGCCCTTGTCTGTAATTCCTCAGTATGTGAAAGCCCAGCCAGCTCAGAGGACGATTAAAGGCGGCCATACACTGGCTCGATTCGCGGCCGTTTCGACAGCAGATTCGATCCTGGGATCGAATCTGCTGCCAATCGTTCGCGGTAAACGCAGCCGCCGATCCGATTTCCTCCCGAAATCGGATCGGTCCGGCGATCGCGCCGTGCGGGAAATTACCCTCGATCCCCCGCGGGTAAAGTGCGCGTCGCTAGCGGCGGCCGATACGATCAAGTATACATTACCTGATGCTGGCTCCCGGGCGTCTTCTCCGCGCTGCACGGCTCTGTTCCGGCTCCATCCATCCCGGCGCTTCCTGTGTCACTGCAGTGACCAGGAAGTTCAAATAGAGGGCGCTCTATTTGAACTTCCTGGGCACGGCGTGACACAGGAAGCGCCGTAATGGAGCTGGAACAGAGCCGTGCAATGCGGAGATGATGCCCGGGAGCCAGCGTCAGGTAATGTATACGGGGGGGGGGGGGGGGGCAGGCGGCAGGAGCAGCTCAGCAGATGGTGAATCGGTTTCAGGCTGAAATCGATTCACAATCTGTTTGCAGTAAAGGCAGCCATACGATCCCTCTCTGATCAGATTCGATCAGATAGGGATCTGTCAGCTGGTCGATCTAATGGCACATCGACCAGTGTATGGCCACCTTTATCCAGCTTGTAAAAGATAAGAGAGAAGAGAGAAGCTGCTCTAATCTAAATAATACACAGGCAGTGTGCAGAGAGGGGCCTGGAAGGGGGAGTTCATAGAAGAACCACAACACTGAAGAACTTGGCAGCCTTCCAGACACAGGCCGACAAGTCTGACAGGGGAAAGATACATTGATTTATTACAGAGACTGTGATAGTACAGAATGCTGCAGTAAGCCAGAACACATTAGAATAGCTTTTGGAACTTGTAGGATGATAAAAAACAGGATGCAATTTTTGTTACGGAGTCTCTTTAAATCCTCTGGGGAATACTTACCTCGAGAGAGAGAAACCTTTGGATCCTAACGAGGCTTCCCCCTTCCTCCTCCGTCCCTCCGTTGCTTTGGCGGGACCCCCCAAATCGTGGCGAGGTAAATTTTTACCTACTGCAATCCTGCGCAGGTGCACTAGCCGCTCTTCATTTGGGTTAAAGCGGAAATAGCCAAACCTGATCGATCCGCTCTATTGCGCAGACGTGAGTCCTTTGCGCCTGCGCAATAGAGGGGATGCGAGCGGGCTTGACTATTTCCACCTAGCCCAAACGAAGAGCCGCTTCTGTGCCGGCTTCCCCCTCCAGAGGTAGGTATCCCACAAAGGGCTTTTTTTTTTAAATACAGAGTCTCTTTAAAAGACATTTTATTGATAAGGTATGAAAATATCACCTAGGAGAAACCTTAGATGAAAAAGAGAATTGAATTAGGGTCAATGGGCCATATGCAATTCAGTTTTTCACCTGACTTTTCTCCTAGGAGATAATTTTTCATCTTCAATTTAAAATAACTTTTAATCACTTTTCAACTAAAAAAGTACCAAAAAGTAGGTGAAAGATACTATCAAAGTTATTTTGAGTAATTTCTTGCTTTCTGGTGGCTTAAAAGGCATTTTATTGACAAGTTTAAAAATATCACCTAGTAGAAAACTCAGGGGAAAAAGTGAATTGCATATGGCCCAATGTGTCTTATGATTATTTCTCCACATTATCACCTCCTTTATTTAAGCATTTATCATACCTTTTTATTCATTTTTCAATCCCTTTGTTGTAGTAGCATCACACTCCTAACGTATGAGTTGGTGGGATTGGGGGACCTTCATGTTAATGCTGCTAAACAAACAGTTACTGGTGTTTTGCAGTCAAGTGACAAGCAGCACAGGGAAAGAAGAGTGTAACCTGACAGATGCAAGTTAAAGCAAGTCTGAAGCTTCAATAAAAATAAAAAACAGAAACTCACCTAAGGAGAGGGAAGGCTCTGGGTTCTATAGAGCCTTCCCGTTCTCCTCCCGGTTTCCTCGTTTCCTTGCAGCTACTCCCTTTGAATCTCCCACCACGGGAGAATTTGTCAGCCTTTGGAAGCACTCTCGAAGATGGGCGGCTCTGTACTGCGAACACGTGAGTGCGTGAGAGAGGGCGTTCGCGCGTGTGCAGTACGGAGCAGCCCGTCTTTGGAAGCCCAAGTGCTTCCAAAGACTGCCGGAGCCAGCTCAACGCAGAAGAGAGCAGTTCAGTCGTGGTCTGCTAATGGGGGAGCCTGCGGGGGGACGCGGAGACCGGGAGGTGAACGGGAAGGCTCTATAGGGCCCAGATCCTTCCCTCTCCTTAGGTGAGTATCTGTTTTTCATTTTAAAATTTGCTTCAGACTTGCTTTAAAGAGGAACTTTAACTACAGATTGAACCTAAATTAATATTGTAAACAATAAGCAATTTTATTCATTATCTTATCATCAGTTTGGTTGTGTCAAATACTATTCCTCTTCTGAGTCGTAGCGACTCGAAGGGAGAAATAATTTGGGGTTTGGCAATTGCAGGATCCCCACATTACCCGTGCGCGGACTATATCATTACTGCTATAGCCGCACCAAACTATGGCGCTACACGGCGTGAAGCAGGTGCCAAAAAGCCCTGCTTCCATTTCAGTATAATATGGACCACGTCTACAGAGGAAGCCTCAATGCTAGCGAATTGTAGTCTAGTCTAGAATAAATACCAAATGCTGCTGCTGTCCATTTTGGAAGATAAGATCCTATATTTTTGCCAACCAAGTCAAATTTTCAACCTAGTTGTTTTCAGGGCTGTGGAGTCGGTACAAAAATCATCCTACTCCGACTCCTCAGTTTATGAAAACACAGACTCCAACTCCTGCTAACCAAAATTGCTCCAACTCCGAGACTCCGACTCCTTAGTCTTATACTTACCAGGGCTGTGGATTTGGTACAAAAATCATCCGACTCCCGACTCCTCAGTTTATGAAACCACCGACTCTGACTCCAACTTCGACTCTAGATACCCCAAATTGCTCCAACTCATCGACTCCAACTCTGACTCCACAGCCCTGGTTGTTTTTATTGCTATTGGTTGCAGCTTGCTGTGGGTGTGTTGGTGTGTTTTTTTTAACAATAAAGCGGTGAGTGTGCTTTAAGTGCAGAGGGTTAATGATTGCTTGTATTTTAAAATAATGGGATTAAGATGGAAGAGGGAAAATGTGGATTGCTGGGTGTCGGGTAATCATTTTGATGGAAGTTAATTATCAGTTCTGTTATTGAGGAACAGTTTGGCCTTCTCCATTATGTAATGAGCGCTGTTTAAAAAGAAACAGATCCGTCTTCACACGTTCCTGGAAATGACACATAATGAATAAGTTGGGGTTAATCCCTTCAGCATGTAAAAGATATGCTGGGCTGAATAGCCCTGAAAGGAACCTGAAGTATGGCTATGCATCTTTTGTGTCAACCTTGACAAACTTGCTGTTGTAACCTGTGTCAGGATATGTCACCATGACAACCTGCGACATGTTTACTGAGTATGTCACAGAGGTAACTTGCCTTCCAGAAGTTCCTCTTCTGCTTTCAATGCTAAGGATCTAGCAGGTCTGTCTACTGTATGAAGAAGAGGTGGTCAACCCCTTTTATTATTTATAACGCACCAGCATATTATGTATCGTAAATAAGGTAAATCTATTAAAGCTATTAAATGGTCTAAGGTCCCATTTTCACCATATCCAAATTTTGGACACTATATGCACTATTTACGCCCCTTTTACACTTGCCTTGCAGTGTGCATTGCGTTACTTGTTTTGCCGCAGGGTGACGCAACGATAATGCAAGGCAATGGGGCCTAGCACACTTAGTTCCCGATCGACCACCGACCCACCACAAAGTCAACAGTGCTTTGCTGTCGGACTTCTGCTGCGACACAGCGGCAGCAGAAGTCATGAAAGTCAAAGGGTAACGTAGAAATGTTAAATATGTTGGCAGCAGCGGTGCGGCACACAGGCTCAGAACAGCGTGAATATGACGGTGGAACCCAGGATTCCCAGTGACCTACTTCCTGTCTTGTATTCTGTATAGAGGGAATCGAAAAGAACAATATCCTCTGAGGTGTGCCACAACACCCATATACACTTTATTCCAATACAAGGATATGTATATCAAGAACATTGAAGAAATTTGAAAAAATTATATATAAAAATACAATAAATCTTTATTGAAGACAACACTTGTGCAAAGATATTAAATAAAAGTATCCTTCAGGGAACATTTTCCATAGGAAAGAATGGCGAACATACAGCAGCAGTGTTCTCCCCAGAATTTTTTTCCAGCCGGGTGGCATGAAAAAATAGCCGGGTGGGGCGAGATGAGAGAATACAGGGCCGACACTGCTCTGCACAATTCTGCTTACTGCAGAGGAGGAAGTGGGCCAATGACAGCCGGGTGCTCACCAAAACTAGCCGGGTGCAGCACCCGGCTAAAAGAGCCTGGGGAGAACACTGAGCAGTGATTAACATCAAGATTAGTGCAATTGTAAATATTGAGGCGACAACGTCGACTTGTTTCAGGATAGACCCTTCATCAGGCCTCCACATGTAAAGATAAATCTGTATAGTTAACACTTGTTCTTAAAAAACATCTGGACAATATGAAGCCAGGTATGACCACTCATCCAATATTCAAACACAGGAAACGCACATGGCAGGAGCTGGAGGAGAATGGCCTACCACTACAGATGTCTACTTCCTGTCCAGCAGGGAGCACGTCTCTGGGTGAGGGGTTTGGGGGAAGGCATAATGCATATGAATCTGTGGGTGGACTCTGCCACAGGGTTATATGAATGTAGTTTATTGCAATGCGATGGGGGTGGAGCATCAAATCAGCAGAGGTACAGAAGTGGATATAACGACAGCTCTGGTTGTAGCGGATGAGTAGCGTTTTTATGTCAGTTTTTAACGGCAATGTTGATGAGAAATTTCGTGTTAAAGAGGAACTTTACTGAATTTAATGTAATTAATTGCTTATATTTTAGAATATTCAAGTTTAAATGATTTAGTCAGTGTTTGCCCATTGTAAAATCTTTCCACTCCCTGATTTACGTTCTGAAATGTATCACATGGCGACATCTTTACTGGCAAGTGATGTCTGTGGAAGGAGATGCTACTTGCTTTTTTGGCAGTTGGAAACAGCCTTTTTTCCCACAATGCAATAAGGCTCCCACAGTGTGCTGTCAGGTTCTTCTGACATCACACAGTAGGAGAGGTTTCACCACAATATCAACCATACAGAGCCCCCTGATGATCCGTTTGAGAAAGGAAAAAGATTTCTCATGGGAAAGGGGGTATCAGCTACTGATAGGGATGAAGTTCAATACTTGGTTACAGTTCCTCTTTAAATCTTTCATCTTACCTATTTTGACATTAACTTATTTGATAACTACGTCGTTTGAAGCTGAGCTTTCCTTATATAAGGCATTGTTACGTCACTCTACGTCACTATTGGACTGGTTTACCTTCAAATCAGGGGAGTGTCTAATTTTTTGAGCACTCAGTATACATTTTTATTTGTTGAGTTCAGGTATCTGTTAAGCTTTTATGTTTGTTCTCAGTACCTAGAGTAATGCTGTGAGTTACAGGTGGATTCTAGTGAGCTTTGCTATCGTCCTCCAATGGCTTCTTTTACCTCTTGGGACATGCAGGGTGGGGACTTTCCATTACAGTTTGCATGTCTTTTCTTGCCCACCTTATGCTGCGTTTTCCACAATATAAAACCATTGAAACATCCAGCAGTGAGGGCGGGGCCTCATAATGGCTGCAGCATGTGTCCAGGCCTGGCTCTGAGTTCCTGTCACCCGAGTCCCTGGGACAAGTCAGAAGCTAAATGTCACCTCTGTCCCGACTGTATGCCCAAGCTTGTGTGGTAGAGCTGCTCTTTAGGTGCAGTGTATATTTAGCTCACAATAAAGGACATGTAAGCACAGCTAAGCATTATCATTTCAGAAGTACTTGCAGCCAGCATTTGAAGACCTGTTGCCAGCCCCCAATTAAATTTAGAATCAGGTTCTCCATTTGGCCACCTGCCTGAGCGTTGGATTGAGGTGACAACACCTGGTGTGGGACAGATGGGGCACGGGGTTAAATTTAGACAGTGTCACCTTCACTTGCACAGTCAGAGAAGACGGAAACTTGATCTTTTTCATTCAGCGATATACTATACTGATAATAACCTATGAGCAGAGTACAGCTAATTCACAGTCCACCCCTTCATGTTTCCACTGTAAAACTGAAAGGTCTCATTCTTGTGAGAGGGACAGGGGGATTCCCATTGTCACACAGGGCTGAAGAGATCAAGCAGAACATGAGGGTGCCTGAAAGAACGTCTGTCTGTGTTTCTGAAGGCAACCAATCACACTGAAGGTGCCCATACATCAGGCGATGCATGGGCAGATCGACCAAGAGACAGACCTCTCTCTGATAAAATCTTGTTAGAGAGAGATCTCTTGGCTGCCCATACACCGCAGGCTGATTCCTGATCGATTTCAATTGGGAATCGGCCATGTGACTTTCCACCCCCTGCACAGTCCCCCCCCCCCAATGGAAAATGTGACCTCCCCCCATGCAGCATACTTTACCTGTCCGTGTCAGCTGATATTGTCCCGATATCGCTTGCTGTTACCGCCGCGCACCCGATTGACCACAACGCCCCAACATCTTGGCTACTGTAGCCACTGATGCAATCGCTCCATGATAACACCCAAAATGCTCCAAGCAGCGATTTCACCGCTGCTAGTGAGCACCATAGGGATCCAACCGCAACCCAGCCCCAGAATGTGTTTTTCATTTAGGCCTGTTTTCCATGGGCAGTTGATAGACAGTGAAATGTCTCTCAAACTCTCACAACTGCTTGCTGCTGCCTGGTAACTGCTCACTGCTGCCTGGTAACTGCTTGCTAAGCACACAGTTCAACTGCCCGTGGAAAAAAGGCCTAAATCAGAACTTCTGGGTAGCCGCACCACTGACACGCTTAGGATACAAACACTGCCATTCGAATAAATGAAATTACAGCCAAATGACGCTAAGTAACCGGCAGATGGGAAGCCAAACTGCCTCTGGTGTGAAAAATGTCTAATGGGTGGAGAAAACTCACCACATTCCTGCTCACCTAAGGCTCCCAGCTGTTTGAGCAACATCTAAATAGCATGTAAAGCCATTACAGTGTGTGTATAAAGAAAGCAGAGCTGATTTTCTTTCAGAAAGCTGTTCTCCTCCTCTGTTCTGTGACTGCATTCTTCTGAAGTAAATTGCTACATGTGCATTTTACATTATATATGTAGGTGCTGTCTGCTGAAGGGGTTTGTTTCTTATTCTTTGATTTTGACATGCTTTTAACTAAACGTTAACAGTGCAGTGTATTGTTAGCTTAAAGAAGCCTGAGACATTAACTACTGCAGCATTTTATACTTACCTGGGGCTTTCTCCAGCCCCACGTGGGTCGTGGATTACCTTGCCATCCTCCCTGAATGACTGCAGTCAGTAGTTTCCTTTAATGTCTCAGGTACACATTAAGATGACCGTTAGTTTTGCCCTCCCTCCCCAACCATAATCTCAAACAAACAGAACCACTCCCCTTTAATCCCACCTACTACCTCAGGAAACAATTGTCAGTGGAGATGCCCAGTCCATCTAGCTGTAGGTGGTTACAGTAGCTTTAGGTGTGGGACCCACTTGCGAATGCAATCTATATAGCGCTAATTGGAGAGATTTCCAGATCAAGCGATTTTAGGCCCTGCATTCCCTCATGAAACTGCTCCGAAACTTCTGCATGCAGAACTATTGCGATTTCGGCAAACTGCTGTAAAATGTATGTGTTTCGTGAAGGAAATGGTTAGCTTTCGTTTGATTTTTGGGGGTAAAGACAGTTGGAGCATTTTTAATGCAGATTAGAAATAACATAAGAACAGTTGGTGATCTTTCTTGTTTTGAAAAACTTTCTCTTTGTTTTGAAGCTCCTAGTCACAAGATGTCCTTGTTTTATACATTATTGGATAATCCTGCTGTTGACTCTCTTAGATATTTCCAGAAATGAGAAGAGGATCCGGGAGTCTCAATTAGTGCTCAGCAGAGAGCTAAAATTTGTACTTTATCTCATGTAACGTCAGTGAGCTCAAAGGCGAAGGAAATTAATGTAAAAGTTTTGACTAGATGGTATAGCCCCCCCACCACCACACACACGCACCATTGAATTCGCTTTGATGCGTCCGGAGGATGATGATAAAGGGGTTGTGGTTGTAGGGGTACATTATTGCATATGTTTTGGAATTGTCCACCGCTGAGGGCTTTTTGGTATGGAGTTCTTCTAAGTGTTAGGGCTGGTTCAGACGGGCGTCTGTGGAGTGTTTACCGCCAGTGTTTGGGACTTGGTGTTAAACTCTCCCATTCAAGTGAATGGGAGCGTTTGTACCAGGCTTTTACCGGCGTTTACACAAACACAGCGTTTGGGTCCCGATTTTCCCTGGCGTTCAAGGCGACCCTGGACGCTACATGTAGCGTCCTGGGGCAGTTAACCACCACAGGTAATGTTCCCCTAGGGGAAGAAAATTGCAGACCGCATCCAAAAGCTATGTGAAGGCTGCTGAAAGCCCGAACACGAAGCCGCCGCAACGCCACCAAACGCAACGCCACAGAAAGCCGGGCAGACGCCCATGTGAACCAGCCCTTAAAGGGAATGTCCAAGCAAAATAAAAAAATGAGTTTCACTTACCTGGGGCTTCTACCAGCCCCATGCAGCCATCCTGTGCCCTCGTAGTCACTTACTGCTGCTCCAGTCCCCCGCTGGCAGCTTGCCGACCTCGGAGGTCGGCGGGCCGCATTGCGTACATTTTTACGCATTCCCGCTAGCACAGGAACATTAACACATACATTTTTACGCATTACTGGTTCAATGCGTAAAAATTTATGCATTGAACCAGTAACGCGTAAAAATGTATGTGTTAATGTTCCTGCACTAGCGGGAATGCGTAAAAATGTACGCAATGCGGCCCGCCGACCTCCGAGGTCGGCAAGCTGCCAGCGGGGGACTGGAGCAGCAGTGAGTGACTACGAGGGCACAGGATGGCTGCATGGGGCTGGTAGAAGCCCCAGGTAAGTGAAACTCATTTTTTTTATTTTGCTTGAACCTTCCCTTTAATAAGATGGTTATTCATCAAGTTAAAAATGACCCGTTAGAAGTACTGCTACATAATTCTTCTATGTCTGTGGCTAGATACAAAAAAATCTGTGCTGCCTCACTTGCTTATTGCAGCCAAAAGTTTAATCCCAGTTAAATTGAGACACACACATCCTCCTTCATTATAGGAATAGATAAAAGGGGTTTGATGATAAAAGAGGCAGAAGAACAGATTGCTCTACAATTGGATAGGTGGGGGAGTTTTTGTTCTAAATGGATGGGGTGGATTGAATTTAGGAATTCTGAAGAATATAGGAGGATCGAGGAGTCTGGGGAGGAGGGAGGGGATTGGTTATTTTGTTTTTTCTGTTGATTTTGTTGGAATTTGACTTTTATTTTTGTTTTGTAATTGGAAATTTTGTATCAATGAAAATTAATTATGTAAAAAAAAAAAAAAGAATTCTTTTGGAACAGCCCCTTCAGGTACACTTTAATTCTAACAGCAGTTGGCACGCATACATGTAATTAAGGCACCAGGAAATTTGGGCGAAAAACTGCTCACCCTTCATCTGCAAACGTCCTGGTGGCGTTAATTACAATTGCCCCTCCGGGCCGCCATAGACACTTGGGTAAGACGCAATTCAGCTATGGCTGGCGGCTGAATTATGCTGTTTTTATAATAATTTGGGCCCTGTCGTTTGATGGCCCCCAAATTACTGTCTGAGCGCTGCTATAGTCTTAAGCAGCCCATACACTCAGCCGATTTTCTGGCCGACCGATCGATCGATTGCAAATCGGTTGGCCAATCGACCGATCGACGGCCGATTTCGATCGATTTCGATGGATTTCCATCCAACTTGCAGGGTGGAAAATTTAGGTCGATCTGATGAGATAATGGAAATCTGATGGCAAAAAAATGCCATCAGATCGAATTTCAATAGATTTCAAACTGAAATCTATTGGAATTCTATCCTGGTAAAAAATGTTCTAAAAACGCATCAGATAGATCATCAGATGCATTTCTTATCTATCTGCTGCCAATCTGACGAGTGTATGGGCACCTTTAATCTACATTACAGCCTATGGCGGCGCATGGTGCGTCCAAATTTCCTGCGCTGATGTGATGTGTCTCGAGTTGGCACACATGTTTTTCTTGTCTCTGCACCTCCAGCCTCTCTATGGTCCTGACCCGTAGACAACAATGATGAGCACAAATTGTGACTGACATGCAGATGTGACTGACACTTAAATGACAGTGACCACAACCAGAAAGGGAAGTGCCTTTATCTTTGCAAAGGTGTCTTAATGTTGATATGATAAGCCACAGCTTGTGTATGCGTGAATGGGCTGCAGTTGGTTTTCCACACTGAACTGCGGACTTCACTGTGGAGGCTTGGTGTAGAGATCAGCTTACTTCCCCATAATCACTGACAGCCACCTGCACTTGCTTGTCTGCACTTACAGTGCTTAGGGTGAAGCCATCAGGGAGCAGATCTGTGTGCAGCAGGAAGTTGCCTGTGTGCGTTAACATTTAAGACCACCTCCAGCCAAAAAAAGGTCTGAATGGCAATACATATACAGTATGTAGTCTAGGCACTGTGTACTGTTAGATGAACATATGAAGTTTACATCTGGTACATCATAGTGGATAGAACAGACTCACATTTATATATCTATAAGTAGCACTTCCTTGTTTCTCCTGAAGCTGAAATCATTGTGTCCACCTCTTCAGCCTGGTTAACTCCCCTGCCCCTCCCTCCCCTGCTGCCTGCCTGGATCAAATTACTTCTCTTTTCACAGTGTGTAGGAGAGAGAAGAGACAGGAGAACTGCTGCAGCCTTTCTAATTATGTCTATCTGCTATAATTCTTATTTCAGATGTCTGTCTGTCTGCCTGCCTAGATTAGACCACATGGGCATGAGGGGTGGAGTTATGACATCAATCCCCCAGCATCCCCAGGGCCCAATTTCACACTGGGGGTGGGGATTTCACGAATATATGTAGAATACAGACCCTAGGGGTGAGAAAATCACACCTTATCACGTGTGATTTTATATATCTTGGCAACTCATTAGGTTTAACTATTTGACATTCCTGGACGTGAAACTCACGTCCAGGAAGCCATGTGCGCTCCTGCGCGTCCACGCGGCCGATCGCGCGCGTGCACGCGCGCTCCCGGCCGGCAGTTTGTTAGCCAGTGAATCAGTGAATCGGGCAACGGTGCCCGATCACTGATTCCTCTCCCCCGCAGAAAAAGCGACAGCTTCTCTCGGAAGCTACGCTTTTTCTGCTTCCTATGTCACTCTAAGCGTACTTGGTACGCTTAGAGTGACGTCACTGTAAACAACTCATGGCTGCCATCTTGTGGCCAAAAAGTAAACTACATCTAAATGTTAAATAAAAATAAAAATACACATATATTTTCAAAAAAAATACAATTTCAATCCCACCCTCCCAAAAATACCCACATAAAATGTTTAATTAAAAAAAACAAAAAAAACATTACAATAAAAAAAAAAAAAACACAAATATTTACCTAAGGGTCTAAACTTTTTAAATATCTATGTAAAGATGAAATATTTCTTTTCTTTTTTTTATTATAAGCTTGTAAATAGTGATGAATGCAAAACGGAAAAAATGCACTTTTATTTCCAAATAAAATATTGTCGCCATACATTGTGATAGGGACATAATTTAAATGGTGTAATAACCGGGACAAATGGGCATATACAATATGTGGGTTTTAATTATGGAGGCATGTATTATTTTAAAACTATAATTGCCGAAAAGTGAGAAATAATGATTTGTTTCCGTTTTTTTCTTATTCTTCCTTTTAAAATGCATTTACAGTAAAGTGGCTCTTAGTAAAATTTACCCCCCAAAGAAAGCCTAATTGGTGGCGGAAAAAACAAGATATAGATCAGTTCATTGTGATAAGTAGTAATAAAGTTATAGGCTAATGAATGGGAGGTGAACATTGTTCGGATGCATGAAGCGAAAAACGACTGAATGCGAACTGGTTAAAGAAAACTGTAATTTATAACTTAGGTACTCTTTAGGATGCCAGAACTGATGAGGTTGTTATTAGTGGCAAACGGACAGTTTCTTCACAAAGCCTAGTGCTGGCATCTCACCTCTGTTTAGCCGATGGAAACGTGGCAGTGGATGTGCACAAAGCCCTAATGCTGAGTGCTAGATTGAAGAATGCAGTTGGGATTAGCGGAGCAGTGTTGATTATGTAGGAATAAGCAGAGAGTGACAGGGGCAGGTGACACTGGGTGGCAGAGCTTAGCGTATTGGAGAGGTGGTGCTCAGCATTATTGCCAGGCATAGTTCTGCCTGCTTTTTACACGGAATGGTATTGGTGTGAGTTTTATATACTGCTGTGTACCACTACAAATAACCTGAAAATAGATAAATGAGGTTAACATACAAGGTAGGGCATACAAGGAGCTCACAAAAGAACAAGATCATGCAAATGTCTTTGATAACAATAGTTCAGTGTCTTTGGTAAAAATAGAGTCTGTTCTAGTCTGCAAGAAGGGTGTCAGACAGTGAGATTGCATAATCATGCTGGAAACACTGGAGAGGAGGGCCCTGCCAGAGGTTTTAGAATTTAAAGGGAGGGGGTAGAGACATTACATGCTTGGGGTAGAGACATTACATGCTTGGGGTAGAGACATTACATGCTTGGGGTAGAGACATTACATGCTTCTGGCTGGATAGTGTACTGGTTAAGGGCTCTGCCTGTGGCATAGGAGACCTGGGTTTGAATCTTGGCTCTTCCTGCTCAGTAAGCCAGCACCTAGTCAGTATGGAAACCTTCAGCAAGTCTCCCTAATGGTGCCCATACATGGTACAATTTTTTTCATCCAATCTTACCAATTCTATGTAGTATAAGGGAACTGCCTGAATTATCCTTTCAGTATATTCACTTAATTTACCCTTATACTACATAGAAATGGTAAGATTGTATGAAAAAATTGTACCATGTATGGCCACCATAACACTGCTACTGCCTATAGAGCGAGCCCTGGTGGCTGCAGCTCTGGCGCTTTGAGTCTGCCAGGAGAAAGTGTGATATAAATGCTATTTGTCTTGTCTTCTGTTGAAAGGGTGCCCAGCTGAACGTATAATGGTTTTGATGCAGGGGGTTTGGCGAGCATGAAAAGGTGAGTCTTGAAGGTGTTAAAGTAAACCTGAGATGGGGACTTAAGAAAAAAATAAAAAAATATATGTCCTGGGGATTCCTCCAGCCCCCTCCAGGCTTTTTGCACCTGCCCTGTCCTCCTCTGCCTCCTCGATTTTCTACAATTTGCCCCGGAAAGTCCCCCGGTCCGCAGGCAACTGTGCATGCGCGGCGAGTCCACACCTGCCCTTTTGTCGCAGGGAGAGTTCTGCACCCGCGAGCGAGATGGGGGAGCGCGTGCAGCAGGACCGCGGCTGTACCGACTGTCCCTGACTGGCTGACTTACCTGGGCTAGTTGCAGATGAACGAGGAGGTGGAGGAGGACGACTTGGGAGCGTTAGCCTGGAGAGGGCTGGAGGAAGCCCCAGTATGTATATTATTTTTATTAAGGCCCATCTCAGGCACACTTTAAAGTGTTCCAGAGACGGTAATGAAGAAAGAATCGATACTTAACCGGGGCTTCCTCCAGGCCCCATAAGCAGCGCTGAATCCCCCGCCGTCCTCCTGAGTGCCTCCGTTTGTCCGCTATCAGCTAGTGGCGCACATGCACAGAACCGTATTTTAACAATATGCTTCTGAGTGCTTCCGCACACTTGAGGCAGGAAGTAACGGCAAGCGCACATCACGCGCGTGTAAGTGTAAGCTTTTTGCCAACGTTTGTGTATCGATTTGCGATTAGCGATTTTAATTCTGATTGGTCCTTTAATTTATGATAATTTTTTTTACAGTTTGCAGTAATTTAAAATCGCACACAAATCGCTATGTGTAGCTATTCATGAGCGATTTGCCGACGCTTCAATACTTTACATTGAAGCGCAAACGCTCCCAAAATGCTGCATGTCCTGCGATTGCGATTTTGCTAATCGCAATCGCTACTGTGGAATTTGCTACATTTATTTACATTGGCAGAGCGTTTAGGAAAATCGCTAGTGATTTAAAGCGCTCCCTAAACGCTCAAAAAAGCACTCTAGTGGGTTCCAGGCCTGATGGGGTCTGCTGGGTTCAGGGACCGGTGTGATGTGTCTGTGTTGCGCGCAAGCAGGTTCAAGTTGATTTGTTGCACAATGACATTCAGGTCCAGAAGTGAAATGCCAGACAAGATGGGAACAAAGCAAGCATTTGTAGAATGAAGGCTTATGCAGGAACACACAGCTGTCTTATCCCTGGATCTATCTATAATGACTGCTTGTGTATGAACAAGTACTAGGAGCCAGTGCAGCAGCCTGCATACACATCTGTCGGCATATAGAGGTTATCCACTAAGGATGGAGATCAGTATAGGAGATAAGTGATTCAGAAAACCTGGACTGGATTTTTAAATTTTCTCTGGGAATATGTAGCCTAATTAGCAACCCTTTCCTGGGTCATATCAGAACATTGTATAGAAACTCAGCAAAGTGCCCTATGAGCCCTTTTCCACTGCGAACGCGCTGCAATTCTGATCGCTACAGCTACACCCTAAATGCAATCGCAGGAAAACTGCAGCAAGCAGTGCGACCGCGTTTAGGCTAATATCACGCTCTCAGTGGAAGAGGGCTTAAAGAGGACCTGCACTCTTGCACAGGACAGAAGAAAAACATAGAGAAATGCACCCTGTATGTATTTAGAGAGTTTAGCCAGTCCAATTCCCCCTCATCTGGGACTAATCACAACTGTAATTTGATATCTTAGCTGTGTCAGCTGGCTGCCATGGCAGAGCAGCTAATTGGTAAACACAGGATGTTAACAATATGTCTGCTTCCATGGAAGCAGGAAGTTGACTCAATGCAGATTTATTGCAGGATTTGTATCAGCTGTTACAAATAAATGTTTTCCTTTAAAGGTTAGTATGTTGTTGCATATCTTTTAGAGTAGAGAGGAAGTTCTGAGTTTAGGCCTGCTTTGTAAATCGCCATCGAAACTGCAATTTACATTTTTAAAGCGCTTTTCCCTGCCCTTTTAGAACGATTTGCGCTTTGTTAAGCGCTTTTTTTCGATGTGCTTTTGTCCAGTAATTTTTTTTCCTTTCTGATGACACTCAGGAAGTGAACTCTTTCACCTGGAACTGAATAAATACAATGTACTGCATTTATTCTTAAAGGACTACTGTAGGGGGGGTCGGGGGGAAAATGAGTTGAACCTACCCGGGGCTTCTAATGGTCCCCCGCAGACATCCTGTGCCTGCGCAGCCACTCACCGATGCTCCGGCCCCGCCTCCGGTTCACTTCTGGAATTTCCAACTTTAAAGTCTGAAAACCACTGCGCCTACATTGCCGTGTCCTCTCTCCCGCTGATGTCACCAGGAGTGTACTGCGCAGGCCGGAGCATCGGTGAGTGGCTGCGCGGGCACAGGATGTCTGCAGGGGACCATTAGAAGCCCCGGGTAAGTTCAACTCATTTTCCCCCGACCCCCCCCTACAGTATTCCTTTTTATTGAAGCGCAAACGCTCAGGAAATGGTGCAGGAGCCGTGTTTGAGATTGGAAAGAAAACTCATTGCTCATGTGAGAACACTCACATAGAGGAACATTGCAGAAGCGCTTTTAAAGCAATTTTTAAAATCGCCAGTTCTCAAAAATAATCAAAACCGCTCACAGTGTGAACAAGCCCTAAAAGTCTAACCGTAATCAAGTTATGCTTCTGGATCGTCCCCACAACTAGCTGCAGGCCATTTCTTGCTTGTTTCACAGTGGATGAAACTGTTATGTGACCGTTTTCCCAGGAGCAGTGAATATACGGTATATGCACACATCCCCTGCAGCTGTACACAAAGGGCATTCTCCCCCCTCCCCTCTGTGTATGTCTCTGTTTACTGAATGCCTCAGGCTGTGTGTGATAAGCCACCTGGTCTGTCAGAAGTCAGGGTTCACTGCTTCCTCATTATGCTGTTCCATAGCCCATTGATATTGTTAACTCTTGGCATGCTGGCCTGGACAGAAATGCAAACTGTACAGTGTTGAAACATGGCTTCCCAACTGTCCTTGTTTAGGAACTCTTACACCTTGTCCCGCTGTGTACAGATCTGTATAAACAAATGCATTAATCTACTAATAAGTGTTTTCTATACAATTTGATCATAAAAATTGCATTGAAAGATCGCATTTGGTGAAAAAATTGTACCGATAATGGATACCTTTAGAGGCTAAAGACCAGCTTAAAAGGGAGTCAATTAACTTACCAGTATGTTTACGGAATGTGGGAAGAAATTGGAATGCAAGGTTTGAGTGCTACCCAGTATTAAAGCAAGTCTGAAGCATTATCAAAAATACAAAACAAATCCTCACCTAAGGTGAGGGAAGGCTCTGGGTCCTATAGAGCCTTCCTGTTCTCCTCATGGTTTCAGCGCTGGATCCCCGGTTCAAATCTCCCACCGTGGGAAACTTCGGCAGTCTTTGGAAGCACTCGGGGTCCCGAAGACGGGCGGCTCTGTACTTCGCACACTTGAGGGCACGATAGAGGGCGCTCTCATGCGTGCGCAGTACGGAGCTTCCCGTGTTCGAACGCCTTTCAAAGACTGGCGAAGCCCACCCAATGTGGAAGAGAGCAGTCTACAACCCATGGGTCATAGACTGCTAATGGGGGAGCGCGAGGACCGTGAGGAGACCGGGAACTCTGTATAGGACCCAGAGCCTTCCCTCGCCTTAGGTGAGTATAGATTTTTTATTTTCCCTCAGGTCGCATTCACAGTGCCACGTTGCGGAGCTGCGCTATAAAGTCTTAGAACGCAGCTTACCACACTGCAATGCTAATCCTAGGGGCTGTCCACAGTGCCACGTTGCGGAGCTGCGCTATAAAGTCTTAGAACGCAGCTTACCACACTGCAATGCTAATCCTAGTTGCTGTCCACAGTGCCACGTTGCGGAGCTGCGCTATAAAGTCTTAGAACGCAGCTTACCACACTGCAATGCTAATCCTAGTTGCTGTCCACAGTGCAACGTTAAAATCGCTTTGATAAATGTTGCGTGGTGATAACTCACTGCTTGCAGTGCGTTACCTCTAAACGCAGGCACATTGCAACTTTAACGTCGCATTAAAACGCAACGTCCCACTGTCAATGCGACCTCAAGGAAAATAAAGGATCAAGGATCCAGCATGAACATACCTTAGGTAGCTTTGCTTCAAGTCAGGTGTGCTTTAATATGGACCTGAACTCTTGCACAGGACAGAAGGAAAACAGAGAGAAATTCCCCTTGTATGTATTTAGAGATTTTAACCTTAGTCCTAATTCCCCCTCATCTGTGACTAATCACAACTGTGATTTGATCTCTCAGCCGTGTCAGCACAGGAGTCTTGGCAGTTCTCAGCATTTGCGAACACAGGATGTTAACCCTATGTCTGCTTCCATAAACGCCGGAAGTAGACACACTGTAGATTTATTGCAGCATTTGTATCAGCTGTAACAAAGAAATATTTTTCTTTAAAGGTTATTATGCTGTTGCTTATCTTTTAGAGCAGAGAGGAAGTTCGGGGGTTCAGGTCCACTTTAAGATTTAGGTTGGGAAATAGAAGCCATCCTTGTATTGACATTGATACTGTACAGAAAAATTAGAATTGACATAAAGCGCTATTCTTTGTCCGTAGAGTGACACCTTTCACATATTTCATTTGTATCCCACCACCATGTGATAGAGCAGTCAGTGTTATGTTTATACTGGGTGCTACATTTTAAGATATAAAGGTCATTTTGTGAAGCCAAAATGACAGGCTGCACTTTGATCCTTCCCAAGTCCAGCACCGCCGCCAGTTATTCCGAAGAGCGCTGTGACCATCCAGAGCTCTCTATTTCCTGGGGCTGCCTATTGATTGGGCTGTTTTTGCTGCACTTTCTAGGAAAAAAAGTCACAAGTACTTATTTACCTTCATGAAATAAGCTCTTGGAGAGCAGCCATACCACAGACTCCTCATGTTATTCACACTGACAGGGAGGCTTGGTGGAGCCATACATCTGGAGGCCTGGGCGACTTCTATGGATGTGGGGGTGGCATATAATTATGCTGAGGTACTCAGCAGGCTCGGTGAGCGGAGTCCAGGGGGGAAGGCTCTTGTGGTTTGCTTTTTATTGCTTCAGACTTAGTCATTCTATTTACTGTAATCATAGATCTCATTTGGGGCTGACCGTGTTTCCTGAATAAACCCCCTTATTCATTTCAATCTGTTCACAATCTCTTATATTTAGAAAGGTCTATGTACATTTTTCGCAACTATAGCTATGTTCAATGCGCTTGTGGATGTCGTTGTTTTTATTTTTGTGTAATAAAAACAAAGAATGAGATTTAAAAAAAATGAAAATTACCTCAGTGAAAAATGCTTGACAAAATGCTAAGTAGTTAGGAGTTCTAGGCTACGAAGATATTATAAAAATTGACTTCTCCTGCGCAATTTGAGGTTGTCAAAACCCTTTAGCTTCAAATGCTTCCTGTTGGCTCTGTGACGGGTGACTTCACGGTGAGCAAAAAGTCCCCTAACGTGCAAATTTCCACTGACCTAAGGAGAGAACAGAATCCAGGCAATCCATGTATTAATCAGCTATATCAGATAATGACGGCTGCTTGGCTTGAATGGCTCATCAGTCGAATAAACTGGAGGACGTGCTCTTGGCCATGCACTAGCGAATCTGGACAGGGCATGTGCAAGTTCTGAACCAGACATATCCAGTAAAAGGAAGCGCTCATGCACAAAAAAAGACATGCATAAGGGCTTCACTGGACATGCGCAGTTTAGAAGTTGTGCAGGCAGAGTTCAGAATTTCTAATTCACCACTCGGTGATCTTCCAGAAAGCTTCTGGGGGGTAAAAGATGTTGAACAGGGAATGAGAGCGGCCCTTGCACCAGGAACATGGTCAGCAGCAGATAATATAGCCCAGAATGAGGACAGTTGGTCAAAGACCTTGAGAGAAAAACACACAAAAGAAGAGAGCAGGAGACTAGTATAGTGTAATACGTTTGGTACTCAAGTGGATGTCAAAGATAAAATATGGCATACTCACAAACCAGGTTGCTAACCGCAACCACCTTCTGCGCGTGTGGGGAACACCCGTCCAGTGGTCGGGTTGTGAGGAAGATCTCTCTCTGAACGATCACTCTCTCTAAAGAAAACTAGGTTGGGGACAAGGGCCCATCCCTCCTCTCAAGGAGGGTAATACAGTTGTGAAGAAACTGGATGAGAGGTGCCCAAAATATTGTAACAATTATGTGGCTATCACAAGTATACGAATTAAAAGGTGTCTTACCTCAATAAGATGTCTAGACTTTTTTTTTTCAAAAAAGATTAAACATCTTACCTCAGTAAGACACCTCTAAATTTTTATATTTGTGATATTCACATAATTTTTACACTATTTTGGCTACCTCTCATCCAGTTTCTTCACAATAACCCATCATAAGCTTTATTCACAAAATATTTTATTGCTTCAGGGGTACTTACGTGGTAATATATGAAGATGGGGTTTTTTTGGCACATAACCCTATTGGTCATTCTTTGCCGACACTGCCAACATGAATACGTATACTGGCAAAGTTTGGATCTAAATCAGGGTAGATCCGTTGACAGGTGAAACATAGAGCAGAAAGATGTTCTAGGGTACCCTCTTATCTGGATTGTTTAGTATGGTGGCATGCAAAATGTTAGGGGTGAACGTACAGCTCTGGGTAAGAGCCTATGTGGAGAGTAAAGAAAGGCCACATGAACATCTAGGTGCCTAGGCCACACCTTGGGTGATCAAACTCTGGTTATATCTAAATGCAATGTGCAGCAGAACATAATCTGCTGGGAAAAGAAGACTCTTCATCTATTCCACTCTGCTGTCATGCACCAGAACCTGGAGGTTTCAGGCCAGGATAGCTTGGATGGTCTGCTATGAGTATGACATGTAGGCCTCTTCCCACTTCCACCCATGTTATATGGAACTGAGTGGTGTTTACGGTGCGTCAGTTAGAAATGTTTTTTCTCCATTCACATTGTATTGTTTCATTTTATTATTACTGCTGTTCCAGCTACTAGGTTACTTCTAATTTAGCTTTCTTTAAAACAGGAAAGAGCCAACTGTGGCTCATAAAAAGGCTGTTACTGTTCATCTAAGACAGCAGTAAGTCACACAAGGTGCTCAGCAGGTCATTGGAATAGGTCCCGGAGGAGAGGGTCTTTTAGTGGCCAACTCCTGTCATCACTGATGAAGGTTTTGTAATGAATAGCGGAAATGCCGCCGCGCGGACAAGCGGCAGGGCGCGGTCTAAGCGTTCAAGCCGGCGGCGGTTTCCGCGCAGCAACATGTCTCTGGTTTGCCTGGTCCTTCTAGTGCACACAGATGGAGAGCTACGCACGCGCGCGCCATGCGACAAGACCTTTATGCCAGCAGAAGGGGAATCAGCTGATCAGGTCGATCAGGTGATCCCAGCTGGACTCCTGATTGGCTGAGTGGCTGGGGTGGCACTGTGGAGCGCTGTAAGTATATATAGAACTTGCTTGTCAGTTGCTGGTTGTCTGCCATTGCGAATACTCACGTGTGAGCACTCAGACCTCAGTCAGATCAGTCAGTGTGTTAGAACCAGTTGGAACTGGGAATTCACACTTAGCCAGATTCCGCTTTAGGAGATTACTGTGTTATTGCTGTGTTATACTTCAGACTAGTTCCCAGGTGTTGAGACCAAGGACCTCACACCTAAGTCTAGGATATTGCTGTGTTATACTTCAGACTAGTTCCCGGGTGTTGAGACCGAGGACCTCACACCTAAGTCTAGGATATTGCTGTGTTATACTTCAGACTAGTTCCCGGGTGTTGAGACCAAGGACCTCACACCTAAGTCTAGGATTACTGTGTTATTCTCAGACTAGTTCCCGGGTGGCGAGACCAAGGACCTCACACCTCAGACTAGGATTGTGCTATATTGATACTTGTTATGATCTCTGGCTTTGCTGACCTCTCTTCTGCTTTCTGATTCGGTACCTTGCCTATCTGTCTACCAGTTGCCAACCTTGCCTGTACCCTGACACCGAATCAGCCTTCTGTCTCTGTACCTTATCTGCTCGTGTGTTGCCGACCTGGCTTGTATGACCCTTCTGGCTGTCACCCGTCCCTTTGGTGAACAGTCACTCTGTCATCCTTGTGACACCAACTCTATAGGTGTCCATTAGCTGTAAGACTGTCTGTTCCTCAGGTAGTCCTTCTTACAGTGCAGTCAGGGGACTTTACCTACAGAAGTCCACTGGTTGTATGCAGTCTGATACTGCGAAAGATGTCAGCACTATATAAATACTAAGTAGTTATAATACCAGTTGTCTTTGATGATTACTGGGGAAGTTGCTGTATTGGAGGGGGCATAAGATGTTGGGGTCCCCTCTTTGGGCCTATCTGTGGCTGCAGTTGTCCCCCCAGTGGCTATGCCTCACGTTGTGAGGTCCATTGCATTTAGCAGTGAAATGTGTATATGCAGAGTTGTTGCTTCACCTGTGCTTACAATAGTAACTGTGACATTTTAGTTATAAATGGCTGAACAAATCTCATTGTTTTCTTATTTTAGGGGTCGGCAGAGGTCGGCGTTACTCAACAAGTCCGGGCGTCTAATGGCTTAGACAGGTAAGAAGATGGTGGACTTAAAAAGTTCTATGTTCTTAGATACCATACAACCATATATATTATTTCTCTACTTGCTGAATGTACACTATAATAATTCATGTCACTAACTGTCCAGAAAATGACCTCACCTTCTAATGCCTTTTAAACGCTCTCTAAAAACTCATTTGTTCCGACAAGCATATGCGCTACCCTAAGCCACTTTCCTTTGTCCTAAGACCAAATTGCACTCCTACTAGGTATCCTAAAACACACTGCCTTTATATATTTTATCGTATACTACCCCTCCTCTTGTTTCCCCCCATTCCCTTTAGATTGTAAGCTCGCAAGGGCAGGTCTCTCTCCCCCTTTTGTGTCTTGGAAATCATTATACATTTTATTCATCATGTTACTTTTATCACTGTCATTACCACTTCTGTATTTTGTACTCTGTACGCTGTATCATTTTTTGTATTTTGTCACTAATTATGTATCTTGTATATTAGTGTACACCATTGTCTGTATTATGTACCTCATGTGTGTTTCTTACTTTGTACAGCGCCACGGAATATGTTGGCGCTTTATAAATCAATAATAATAATAGTAATGCCCCTAGCACCAGGAGTGGAGTCGGAGCAATTTTTTTGGTACCTGGAGTTAGAGTTGGAGGTTTCATAAACAGAGAAGTTGGAGTCGGATGAGTAGCACAGTCATAGTCCTCCTGTAGCCTAGGGCCAGATTACCTGCAAGACATGGAAGGAAACCCAAACAAACCCATGGACAACATACAAACTCCGTAAAGATTGTGTCCTAGTTGGGAATTTCACTTTAGTTGCAAGAGTACTAACCATTTAGCCACTCCACTTACAGAAGAGTAAATATCCTTCTCCCTAAATTGGCTTAAAGAGGATCTGTAATGAAAAAAAACCCTCTGGGGGATACTTACCTCGGGAGGGGGAAGTCTCTGGATCCTAACGATCCCGTCCTCCTCCATCTCGGCAATCCAGTGCTGCAACCCTCCAAACAGCGGCAAGTAAATATTTACCTACAGCGATCCTGCGCAGGCACAGTAGCTGCTCTTTGTTAAAGCACAAATAGCTGAGCCTAATTAAATTGCTCTACTGCGCAGGCACGAGTCCTTTGCGCCTGCGCAGTAGAGCGGATATGATTGGGTTCGACTATTTCCGCCTTACCCGGAGGAAGAACCGCTACTGCGCCTGCGCTGGATCCTGGAGAGGTAAATAAATCCTTGCTTGTAAATCTTGTCGGGGGAGGATTCGGGGGAGCCAGTGATGGATTCCTGCTGTCTTCAGAGGTCAGGGAAGCCTCATTGGGACCCTGAGGTTTCCCCCTCCTGAGGTAAGTATCCCCCAGAGGGGTTTTTCTTAAGTTACAGAGTCTCTTTAAGTAATACGTTAAATAATGTGGTTATTCAGAGATGCAGAGGTTAACTTTTCTATCTTTTAGAAGAGATCTACTTGTATCGGGAATTTGAGGTAGCTGGAAGCCAGTCCAAATCCCTCTACTAAATCTGACAATGCTTCTTACAGCGGTTTCTTCACTGGTCAGCAGCTGTGGGTAGAGAAGAAAAGGCTGTTAGGAATCTTGTCAGGTGGGAGAAACCAAGAGAACTGGAGCATCCCTGGCTAAGGCAGCAGCCTAGCTGTCGGCTATTTAAAGAGACTCTGTAACTTCAAAAACATCCCCTGGGGGGTACTCACCTCGGGTGGGGGAAGCCTCCGGATCCTAATGAGGCTTCCCACGCCGTCCTCCGTCCCACGGGGGTCTCGCTGCAGCCCTCTGAACAGTCGGCGACAGGCCCGACTGTAATTTCAATATTTACCTTTGCTGGCTCCAGCGGGGGCGCTGTGGCTGCTTTTGGCTCGGAAATAGACGGAAATACCCGATCTCCGTCGGGTCCGCTCTACTGCGCAGGCGCCGGAGACTTGCGCCTGCGCAGTACAGCGGACCCGACGGCGATCGGGTATTTCCGCCTACTTCGGAGCCGACAGCTGTCAGAGCGCCTGTGCGGGAGCCAGGAAGGTAAATATTACGTCACGGCTGTACGGAGGGCTGCAGCGAGACCCCCATGGGACAGAGGACGGCGTGGGAAGCCTCATTAGGATCCTGAGGCTTCCCCCACCCGAGGTGAGTACCCCCCAGGGGACGTTTTGCTGTTACAGTTCCTCTTTAAAGTGTACTAGAGATCAGAAAGTTCAAATAAACGATACTTGCCCGGGGCTTCCTCCAGCCCCATAAACACGTCGGAGTCCCACGGTCTGACGTTCAGCCGCACTCAGCCCCGGTAACTGGCCTGGTCTTCTTTGTCAGTCTGGGACCTCCCACGCATGCGCAGAAGAGGCAGACTGACACAAATGAGCCTGTTACCGGGACCGATTGCCGCTGAACGAAGACATGGGGGAGGACGGTGTGGGACTCAGACGTGTTTATGGGGCTGGAGGAAGCCCTGGGTAAGTATCGATTCTTTGTATTTTCTGATCTCTGATTTACTGTAAAGTAAATCTGATAAAAAAAAAAAAAAAATCATATACCTATAGAGAGGGAAGTTTCTGGATCCTATTGAGCCTTCCGTCTCCTCTTGGTCCCCTTTTTCCAGCGCTGTCACCCCACTTGCAGAAGCCTTTGGGAGCACTTGTGTCCTTGGGTGCTACCACGCGCTCACACATGCGCAGTATGGAGACAGCGGTCTTCCAGGGGCTCCGGGAGGCAGTATTATTTCACCAGGCGACATCGCTGGAACGAGGGGACAAGCAAGTCTATTGGATCCAGAGTCTTCCCTCTCCATAGCTGAGTATCTGATTTTTTTATGCTACAGATTTCCTTCAAAGCTCCATTTCTGAGCATTTTTCGACAAAATATATTATATACCTTATTCTGCTGTTCTTGCATGCGTTACTATAGAGGTAGCTGAATGTAAACATTTTTGTTACAATGGTTCTTTAAGAGGTAGCCTCTGAGTAGACATTGCTATTGGTTGGCTGTGATTCTGGCTGAGAGGAGATCAGGGATCTCACTGGTGATTGCTTCATCCTGCCATGTATCTGTTCCAGCTGGCTGCACCATAGTTCCAGTATCTTTATTTTGTGAATGAGTGAATATGACAGGACAGAGAGGTGGGCCAGGTGTTTCCTGGAAGTGCCTCTCATAGAGGAAAGTTGCACGGCACAGAACTGTTTATTAAAGTGAACCTGTGGACTCTTGGCACATGTCACACTGCGCACAGTCTCGTCACAGCTCTCCTTCTACCTCATTTATGTATTTTTAAAGGGGAACTTTTCTGAATACATTTACTTATTTTTAAAGATATGACTTTATAAATGATTTAGTCAGCATTTGCTCATAGTAGAGAATGTTACACAGGGACATTATTAAAGGGAACCTGAGGTGAGAGGGATATGAAGGCTGTCATATTTATTTCCTTTTAAACAATACCAGTTCCCTGGTAGTCACCACAGACCCTGGAACAAGCATACAGCAGATCAGCTGACTCCGGTTTTACTGGATTAGCCATATGCTTGTTTCAGGGTTTTTACTCAGTCACTACTCATGCCAGAAGATCAACAGGGCTGTGAGGCAACTGGCATTGTTTACACAGGAATAAATATGGCAGTCTCCATATCCTTCTCACCTTGGGTTCCCTTTAACCACATAACGACCGCCCCCAGCCGATGGGCGGCGGCAAAGTCTGGGCCCAAACGACCGCAATACGCCCATCGGCGGGGGCGGCTGCGGGAGTGGCTATGCGGCGATCGCGTCATTCGTGACGCGATCAGCCGCCGGGGACTGGCTCCGCCCCCCGTTCGCCGTAACCCGCCGGCCGTTCGGAAGCGCCGGCGGGTTACTGGCATCCGGATCGCCGCTGCAACAGTGTATAATAGGCTTTGTAATGTATACAAAGCCTATTATACTGGCTGCCTCCTGCCCTGGTGGTCCCAGTGTCCGAGGGACCACCAGGGCAGGCTGCAGCCACCCTAGTCTGCACCCAAGCACACTGATTTCCCCCCCCCCTGCCCCCTGATCGCCCACAGCACCCCTCAGACCCCCCCCTGCCCACCCCCCAGACCACTGTTTGCACCCAGTCACCCTCCTAATCACCCATCAATCACTCCCTGTCACTATCTGTCAACGCTATTTTTTTTTTAAGTCCCTAATCTGCCCCCTACTCCCTCCTGATCACCCCCCCACCCCTCAGATTCTCCCCAGACCCCCCCCAGACCCCCCCCCCCCCCCCGTGTACTGTATGCATCTATCCCCCCTGATCACCTGTCAATCACCTGTCAATCACCTGTCAATCACCCGTCAATCACCCCCTGTCACTGCCACCCATCAATCAGCCCCTGATCTGCCCCTTGCGGGCAATCTGATCACCCCCCCACACCAATAGATCGCCCGCAGATCCGACATCAGATCACCTCCCAAATCCATTGTTTACATCTATTCTCTCCTCTAAACACCCACTAATTACCCATCAATCACCCCCTATCACCACCTGTCACTGTTACCCATCAGATTAGACCCTAATCTGCCCCTTGCGGGCACCCAATCACCTGCCCACACGCTCAGATTGCCCTCAGACCCCCCCCTTATCAATTCGCCCGTGCAATATTTACATCTGTTCTCCCCTGTAATAACCCACTGATTACCTGTCAATCACCCATCAATCACCCCCTGTCACTGCCACCCATCAATCACCCCCTGTCACTGCCACCCATCAATCAGCCCCTAACCTGCCCCTTGCGGGCAATCTGATCACCCACCCACACCAATAGATCGCCCGCAGATCCGACATCAGATCACCTCCCAAATCCATTGTTTACATCTATTCTCTCCTCTAAACACCCACTAATTACCCATCAATCACCCCCTATCACCACCTGTCACTGTTACCCATCAGATTAGACCCTAATCTGCCCCTTGCGGGCACCCAATCACCTGCCCACACGCTCAGATTGCCCTCAGACCCCCCCCTTATCAATTCGCCCGTGCAATATTTACATCTGTTCTCCCCTGTAATAACCCACTGATTACCTGTCAATCACCCATCAATCACCCCCTGTCACTGCCACCCATCAATCACCCCCTGTCACTGCCACCCATCAATCAGCCCCTAACCTGCCCCTTGCGGGCAATCTGATCACCCACCCACACCAATAGATCGCCCGCAGATCCGACATCAGATCACCTCCCAAATCCATTGTTTACATCTATTCTCTCCTCTAAACACCCACTAATTACCCATCAATCACCCCCTATCACCACCTGTCACTGTTACCCATCAGATTAGACCCTAATCTGCCCCTTGCGGGCACCCAATCACCCGCCCACACCTCAGAACGCCCTCAGACCCCAGCCCTGATCACCTCGCCAGTGCATTGCTTGCATCTATTTCCCCCCTCTAATCACACCTTGAGACACCCATCAATCACCTCCTGTCACCCCCTAGCACACCTACCCATCAGATCAGGCCCTAATTTGCCCCGTGTGGGCTCCTGATCACTCGGCCAAACCCTCAGATCCCCCTCAGACCCCCTTCCGATCACCTCCCCAGTGCATTGATTGCATCTATTTTCCCCTCTAACCGCCCCCTGAGACACCCATCAATCACCTCCTGTCACCCCCCTAGCACTCCTATCCATCAGATCAGGCCCAATACATCCTGTCATCTAAGAGGCCACCCTGCTTATGACCGATTCCACAAAATTTGCCCCCTCATAGACCACCTGTCATCAAAATTTGCAGATGCTTATACCCCTGAACAGTCATTTTGAGAAATTTGGTTTCCAGACTACTCACAGTTTTGGGCCCGTAAAATGCCAGGGCAGTATAGGAACCCCACAAGTGACCCCATTTTAGAAAGAAGACACCCCAAGGTATTCTGTTAGGTGTATGATGAGTTCATAGAATATTTTATTTTTTGTCAAAAGTTAGCGGAAATTGGATTGTTATTGTTTTTTTCACAAAGTGTCATTTTTCACTAACTTGTGAGAAAAAATAAAATCTTCTATGAACTCACCATACCCCTAACGGAATACCTTGGGGTGTCTTCTTTCTAAAATGGGGTCACTTGTGGGGTTCCTATACTGCCCTGGCATTTTAGGGGCCCTAAACCGTGAGGAGTAGTCTAGAAAACAAATGCCTCAAAATGACCTGTGAATAGGACGTTGGGCCCCTTAGCGCACCTAGGCTGCAAAAAAGTGTCACACATGTGGTATCGCCATACTCAGGAGAAGTAGTATAATGTGTTTTGTGGTGTATTTTTACACATACCCATGCTGGGTGGGAGAAATCTCTCTGTAAATGGACAATTGTGTGTAAAAAAAATCAAAAATGTGTCATTTACAGAGATATTTCTCCCACCCAGCATGGTTATATGTAAAAATACACCACAAAACACATTATACTACTTCTTCTGAGTACGGCGATACCACATGTGTGACACTTTTTTGCAGCCTAACTGTGCTAAGGGGCCCAAAGTCCAATGAGTACCTTTAGGATTTCACAGGTCATTTTGAGACATTTGGGTTCAAGACTACTCCTCACGGTTTAGGGCCCCTAAAATGCCAGGGCAGTATAGGAACCCCACAAGTGACCCCATTTTAGAAAGAAGACACCCCAAGGTATTCTTTTAGGTGTATGATGAGTTCATAGAAGATTTTATTTTTTGTCACAAGTTAGCGGAAATTGATATGTATTGTTTTTTTTTTCACAAAGTGTCATTTTCCGCTAACTTGTGACAAAAAAAAAATCTTCTATGAACTCACCATACTCCTAACAGAATACCTTGGGGTGTCTTCTTTCTAAAATGGGGTCACTTGTGGGGTTCCTATACTGCCCTGGCATTTTAGGGGCCCTAAACCGTGAGGAGTAGTCTAGAATCCAAATGCCTCAAAATGACCTGTGAATAGGACGTTAGGCCCCTTAGCGCACCTAGGTTGCAAAAAAGTGTCACACATGTGGTATCGCCGTACTCAGAAGAAGTAGTATAATGTGTTTTGGGGTGTATTTTTATACATACCCATGCTGGGTGGGAGAAATCTCTCTGTAAATGGACAATTGTGTGTAAAAAAAATCAAATAATTGTCATTTACAGAGATATTTCTCCCACCCAGCATGGGTATGTGTAAAAATACACCCCAAAACACATTATACTACTTCTCCTGAGTACGGCGGTACCACATGTGTGGCACTTTTTTGCACCCTAAGTGCGCTAAGGGGCCCAAAGTCCAATGAGTACCTTTAGGATTTCACAGGTCATTTTGCCACATTTGGTTTCAAGACTACTCCTCACGGTTTAGGGCCCCTAAAATGCCAGGGCAGTATAGGAACCCCACAAATGACTCCATTTTAGAAAGAAGACACCCCAAGGTATTCCGTTAGGAGAATGGCGAGTTCATAGAAGATTTTATTTTTTGTCACAAGTTAGCGGAAAATGACACTTTGTGAAAAAAAACAATTACAATCAATTTCCGCTAACTTGTGACAAAAAAAAAAAATCTTCTATGAACTCACCATACATCTAACGGAATACCTTGGGGTGTCTTCTTTCTAAAATGGGGTAATTTGTGGGGTTCCTATACTGTCCTGGCATTTTAGGGGCCCTAAACCGTGAGGAGTAGTCTTGAAACGAAATTTCTCAAAATGACCTGTGAAATCCTAAAGGTACTCATTGGACTTTGGGCCCCTTAGCGCAGTTAGGGTGCAAAAAAGTGCCACACATGTGGTATCGCCGTACTCAGGAGAAGTAGTATAATGTGTTTTGGGGTGTATTTTTCCACATACCCATGCTGAGTGGGAGAAATATCTCTATAAATAGACAATTGTGTGTAAAAAAAATAAAAAAATTGTCATTTACGGAGATATTTCTCCCACCCAGCATGTGTATGTGTAAAAATACACCCCAAAACACATTATACTACTTTTCCTGAGTACGGCAATACCACATGTGTGGCACTTTTTTGCGGCCTAACTGCGCTAAGGGGCCCAAAGTCCAATGAGCATCTTTAGGCTTTACAGGGGTGCTTACAATTAGGCACCCCCCAAATGCCAGGACAGTAAACACACCCCACAAATGACCCCATTCTGGAAAGTAGACACTTCAAGGTATTCAGAGAGGAGCATAGTGAGTCCGTGGCAGATTTCATTTTTTTTTTGTCGCAAGTTAGAAGAAATGGAAACTTTTTTTTTTTTTTTTTTTTGTCACAAACTGTCATTTTCCGCTAACTTGTGACAAAAAATAAAATCTTCTATGAACTCACCATGCCTCTCACTGAATACTTTGGGATGTCTTCTTTCCAAAATGGGGTCATTTGGGGGGTATTTGTACTATCCTGGAATTTTAGCCCCTCATGAAACATGACAGGTGCGCAGAAAAGTCAGAGATGCTTGAAAATGGGAAAATTCACTTTTGGCACCATAGTTTGTAAACGCTATAACTTTTACCCAATCCAATAAATATACACTGAATGTTTTTTTTTTTATCAAAGACATGTAGCAGAATAACTTTCGCGCTCAAATGTATAGGAAATTTTACTTTATTTGAAAAATGTCAGCACAGAAAGTTAAAAAAGTCATTTTTTTGACAAAATTCATGTCTTTTTTGATGAATATAATAAAAAGTAAAACTCGCAGCAGCAATCAAATAGCATCAAAAGAAAGCTGTATTAGTGACAAGAAAAGGAGGTAAAATTCATTTAGGTGGTAGGTTGTATGACCGAGCAATAAACCGTGAAAGCTGCAGTGGTCTGAATGGAGAAAAAGGCTCTGGTCCTTAAGGGGCGAAAAGACTGTGGTCCCGAAGTGGTTAAACAATATTACACAAAGTAGTGATGTAACAATACAGAATGGTGCGCAGGTTGCAATGTAGGGATACATATAACAGACGAGTCACTGAGCCCATATGGTAGCGGAGGAAAGAAGGGGGTTTTGTGTACGTCCGAGGAAGGGGGGTGGAGCTGTCATGTTAGTGGGTAAGCAATGGAGAACAGATGGGTCTTTAGGCCTGTTTAAATGAGTTGAAGGAGGAGGCAAGCCTGATGGGGGGAGGGAGTTCCATAGAGTAGGGGCTGCTATGGAGAAGTCCTGGAGCCTTGCAAGTAAGCAAGTGATGCGAGGGGTGGTCATGTGTATCTCATGGCGAGATCCAAGATGTAGGAAGGGGAGATAGGGTGGATGAATTTGTGTGTCAGGCTGAGCAGTTCAAATTTAATTCTGAGGGGGACAGGAAGCCCGTGAAGGGACTTGGGAAGAGGGGCAGCTGAAGAGCAGCTGTGGGAGGAGTGAATGCCTGGCCGCTGTCTTCTTAAAGTTAACCAAGCACCATTTTTAGCACCCAGGTTATCTCAATGCCACATTAAATATGCTTGCCAACAATGTGGCTCATTGAAAAAAATAATTACATTTTACATTTAAAAGTTTAGCAGAGTTATTTATTTGCCTACTTCATTGGCCTGCCTGACCGCAGAAGTTTCAGTCAGATAAGGATTGATGTAATTATTTTATTGCACACATTAGCAAATAACAAACAAAAAGCTTTTCATCAGCAGGGTGTCTGGGTAGATAAATCACTGTGCTTCAGAGTTTACAGAAGTCACAGATGCCATCTTCACACCTTACCTTTGGATAAATAATAGGCAGCTAAAAGGTGAGGGGGAACATGGCAGCTCCTATAGCTATTAGAAACCAGGAATAAAAGTGATGCTTGGTTCCCTTTAACAGATTGCAGGGGTCGGAGTCTGGTCTCAGGAAGTCCAGAAAAGCAGGGGTTGCCGTAGTCTACACGGGAGATGACCACAGCATGGACCAGGAGTTTGGTGGTGTCAGAAGATAAGTGGGGGGGATTAGACAATGTTGCAGAGATGGAAGTGGCAGGATCTGGAGACAGTTTGGATATGGGAGCTTTCCTCCCTCTCCTCTGGTCCCGTGTTGCGGCTCATGGACCCTCACATCTTAGTCACAGCCATACTCAGGTGCAGTAGGCTGCATACATGCTAGAAGAAGAGCACGGCCCCAATCGGAATACTGACAAGCCCTTGCTGGTAATCTTTGAAGGGGCCGCATTCGGCAACGGGACTAGAGCACAGCGAGGGAAGGCTCAGTGTGGTCCAGAGGATTCCCTCTCCTTAGGTAAGTACAGTGTGTGATTTTATACCCAAGTTGTGACTCTACACTTTAAAGAGGAACTGTAACCAAGTATTAAAAATCATCCCAATCAGTAGCTGATGCCACCTTTTCCCCACAAGAAATCTTTACCTTTTCTCAAACGAACCATCAGGGGGCTCTGTATGGCTGATATTGTGGTGAAACCCCTCCCACAGTGTGATGTCAGAACCTAGGTGCTGACATCACACTGTTGGAGCCTTGTTGCATTGTGGGAAATAATACCTGTTTCCAACTGCCTAAAAAGCAGCATCTCCGTCCACAGACATCACCTGCCAGCAGTAAAGATGTCGTCATGTGATACATTTTAGAATGTAAATCAGGGAGAGGAAAGATTTTACAATGGGCAAACACTGACTAAATCATTTATAAATAATTATTGTAAAAATTAAGCCCTTTTTTGCATTGTTATTTTCACTGGAGTTCCTCCTCAACTGCTTGACGGACAGATCCTAAGATAATAAAGTCACCTCAAGGTACAATTGACTGACTGGGTTCTGCCAGGGAGAAATTGATTTCTCAGCATAACAGGAACTGCAGAAACACCTTGTGGAAGTATATAGAAACTCGGACCAATGAATAAACTTTTCAAGGCAAGAAAAGCAGCTGTAAGGTCTTCTTTAATAGAAGCCATATTAGATCAAAGCCACAGCCAAAGCCTGTCTGGCACACAATGATTCAACTGAAGGATCATAAGTGAACTCAGCTGTTTATATCTCAGCTGACCACATCACATGCAGTAACCTTTCTAGAAATGTGATTTCTATGGACCTTCTATGGCTGTAAAGTGTACCTTAGACAATGGGACCCAGAGACATGTTCCCTGCACTATGCCATGCCTCTGTGTCCCCTCCATGCTGCTCTCAGCCCCCCATGCCTGAAATTGCCGACAAGCAGCTTATCAGCAGCTAACGGGGAAGGGGCATCCCTTGCAGGAGAGGCACTCTTACAAAATATTCCCTCTGGCATTAGGAACGCCCCCTTTTCCTGCTCTCAGTGGCCCAGCTCTCCCTCTCCTCCGCCCGTTCTCCCTCCTTAGTGCTCTGTGGTCCCAGCGGGAGAGCATTCTCTGCAGCCTTGTGACCCCGAGGTTGCTGCCATTTTTTTAAACAAACCAATACAGAGGGGATTGCAAGGCGCAGGAACGGCGGATAATGACTCTACATGATCTGGCCCGCCCCCTATGATCAGGTAGTATGCTTTTTACTCTGGGAGTCAGTGGGGCTGTGGAGAGGCCCTGTAAATGGCATAGCGGCAGGCAGCAGTGGTAAGAAGACAGTGAGGCTGGTCACAAGGGGGGGATACTCCTTACTAGCCAGACCAAACCTGTAGCATTGAAAATCAGGCATAAATGTATTATTCTTTTAATGTGACCATCACTGTTGTAAGCACAAGAGTCGTATTCCCAGGATTGCTATGGTTTTCCACACGGAATGTAGGATGTAGTGCTGAAACAAACCTGTCAGGGATCTGGGCAGCAGAACCTGAGTACTCCCTCATCCGATCCTGGCTGTGTAGATAAGATAACCTCTCCTCACACAGAGGTGACGGGAAACCACACGGCACTCACTGACACAATACATCCATGAACATTTCTAACAGGACAGTTATTCATCCATTCACATAAGTCTATGCATGAGGCCGGCTGCACACTGCTAACCTGCGGTTGCACCGCAACACCAGAAAAAGTCTTTGGAGATTACTGCAGCAGTGCACTGTAATCTCCATTCTGGCTGCAGGCCAAGCAGGAAGTGAGGCTTTTAAAAGAGTGGTTTTGCGCTCCTCTGTTCACTAATCACGTTTACACAATAGCACTAGTCCCAATGGATCGCTAAACCCTGGGGGGTATCACCTCCCTGAACAGTATTAGTATAGCACCAATATGATGCGTGGGTGTAGCGCTCAACACTATTCCTACCAACAGTATGTATAATACATAAATTGCATATTCCTTTACATCAAGTCCATCAAATATAACGCAATTAGCTGCATGCATAAATGTCCCAATATCGCCAGGCTTTACTCCTATATAGGACTGTAATTCCACCAGCAGCAGTTCAAGTTATTCCAGCAACAGCTTGATTGGATCCACATTTAAATATAAACACTCTTACCAACGATATTGGCTGATCAAATCAAAATCAGCATCAGCGTTTTTCCACAGGTAGAAAGCTAAGATCACCTCTTCTCACGAGCCAACTTCATCCAGGGTGTCACTCAAAAAGACAGGAATGACAGAAACATAGCGTGACCCTGTTTAACCTTCCTTATAATCACCACATGTGCTCACTCAGTGTCTCACCAGTGCCTCCACCACCGTGGAAATGAGAAAAATGCACGCTCACCAACTGCTATGGCTGATCGAATAGACCAGCTACAATCGCTTGTTCTGGGATATCCACCTTGATCGACCAATACTGCACCTTAAAGAACTCAAAGAAAGGCTTCCATAGCGTAACTCCGTTTAATATGTATAAAAACACAAAGTATTGCACTCACAGATCATGAAGATTAAATGCGCATTTAAAAGCTGAGCGTCCTCATTGCTTCCGTTTGTATCCAGCGTCTCCGCACACTGCGCCCGAGGCTCCGCCCTACCGGTTTCGTCATCAATGACTCATCAGGGGCATGTCCTCAGGCCAGGCGCGGGGACGCTAAGTGCGTCTCAGTATGCAAATTCCTGGATCTCAGAAGCAGCAATCTCGCGATGTTTCCTATCTCCTGCCCTAACTTCGGCATCATGGCGTCTTTTGCAGACATCTTATCTAAACATACTAAGTGTGCTGCCTGCGCCAGATATTAAACCCAGCTATCCTACAGCACACATTGTGGACAGTCAAATGGGAACCGGACACAGGTTCCAGCCCACATTGATCACCATCATCATTTGCCGAATCCTTCATTCTGATAATATAACACTGCATTCCTAAACCAGCAGTTACATTTGGACAATCTACACAACATTGCAATAACTTGAAAATTATCCATAAAAAGTAAGAACTAAAACATAAAAGATAATAAGAAATAAAATCATCGAATCATAAAACCATATAATACAGCTAGCGCTCAAATATAGTATCAAACAGTATTTCTTCACTACCACTACCTCTCTCTTTTACGTGTATTTCCCAAGCTTGCCTACTATAACTGCTACTCAATCAGTATACAATATTCTACCCACAACATTTATTGCCAGTCAGTGGATGAAACAGGCACCCCATATATTAACTGTGCAAATTGCCATATAACTACCCCTATAGGATTCCACCTCCCTTATCCTTTCTACAGTAGTAGCCCATTCCCATAGGGTCCCCGTGTCATCCACTAACCATACACCACATACCCCAACATCTCACACATTCCCAGAATAAAATATCATAACTCCCCTCTTATCACCTACTTGTCACCTAATATTATTGTTAGGCTCTATCATACTGTATATCCTAGCTTTTAGGAATAACAGGTAATGTGCATCTGTGCATCTTAGTGTACCCACCTAGAAAAATACATATACCTTATGCCCCCCATTAGTGTGTCAATCATCTGCTATAAAACAATTAAGATCTAGGTCCACATTCAACCCACTAGGTTTCATAGTTTTCATTGTATAGATCCATTTGGTCTCAAGTTTTGAGATTTCACGGACTTTGTGACATCCCCGCCATCTAGTGGTCAGTTTTTGAATTGCGCTAAAGTGCATGACCGCCGGGTTTGATCCATGCACTTCCGCAAAGTGCCTGGATACACTATGGCTTGCTAATCCTTTTTCAATGTTTTTCACATGTTCATTGATCCTAGTTTTTAGCATTCTTTTTGTGCGGCCAATATATTGAAGGCCACAGGGGCACCAAATTAAATATACCACATGGGTACTCCCACATGTGATAAATTCCTTTATCGGAAATTTCTTACCAGTTACTGTGGATGTATTATCTTTTGATTTCGTAGACTGTGCCACTAGGCATGGATTGCATTGCCTGCATGGATAAAACCTTTCTGGCCCCACATGTCAGTTTGATTATTGACTTTGGGCTCATCTATGCAGGTTTTGACCAAACTTCTCTGTAGGTTCCCTGCCCTTCTATAGATGAATTTAGGGCATCTCGGAATTGCGTTGCCCAACACTGGGTCATTCTGCAGCAATCCCCAGTGCCGTTTAACAACTTTCTCTACTTCACCATATTGGGCATTATATTCGAAACACATCGCAAACTCATATTTATCATTGTGAGCCTTTTTTGGGTGATCCATCAGCATATGGGTCCTATCATAATTTTTAATAACGTTGATCTCTTGTTTGAGTGCATTCTCTTGATATCCTTTATCCACAAAACGTTTCATCAGCATCTCTGCTTGTTCTTCATAATCGCTGGTTTCTGTGCAATTCCTCCTCACTCTCGTAAACTGGCTACGTGGTATGCTTTTTAGCCAGTTCCTATGATGGCAGCTTTTGATAGGTATATATGCATTTCTGTCCGTATGCTTGAAAAATGTTTTAGTTCCCAGTATATTTGCTTTCTTATATAATACCACATCCAAAAACTCTATTTTCTCCTTATCCCATTTTGCTGTCAGAATAATCCCTTTATTATTGTCATTAAGCCATGTAATATATTCGTCTAGTTGGTCACTATCGCCTCTCCAGACCCATACCAGATCATCTATATAACGCCTCCAAGTCACCACTTGTTGGCTCTGTGGTTGTGATAGCACTCCCAGTTCCCAATCGTCCATAAAGATGTTTGCCACACTTGGAGCATATTTTGCCCCATGGCACATCCTAACACCTGGAGATAAAACTGGCCTCCATACCAGAAGTAGTTATGGGTGAGAGAGAACTCCAGCAGTTTCAAAATGAACTGTATCTGGTCATTTTTCAGTTCGGTATATATATTTAAAGCTTGGCTCACTGTTCTTAATGCTTCCTCATGAGGGATAATGGTATACAGTGCACTGACATCTGCAGTTACCAGTAAGTCATCATCTTCAATCCGCATTGTTCCTATCATTTGTAATAATTGTTTTGTGTCTCGTAACAGCAGTGTTAATTTTGCTACTGCTGGTTGTAGAAAAGTGTCGATGTATTCGCCGACCCTCTGATTGAGTGAGCCGATCCCACTGATGATTGGTCGACCCGGTGGGTCTGTGGTATTTTTGTGGATTTTTGGATTGTGGTATATTACTGGGACTCGCGGTGCATCTATCATCAAATATTTAAACTCTGCGTCATTCAGTATCTCCTGTTGCAACCCCTCTTTAAGCAGGGCTCTCAGATCACTCATATATGCCATAGTAGGATCACCCCTTAATTTTTTGTATGTTGCTTGATCACTTAAAATCCGTTCCATTTCTTTTCTATATTGTTCTGCCTGCATAACCACCACACCTCCACCTTTGTCAGCAGGTCTCACCAAAACTTCTTTTCTTTGACTCAATTCCCCTATTGCCCTAAGCTCGCCTGTATTGTGTTTGACCTGAATACTTTCAAGGTCCTTCAGCACCATATTTTTGAAAACCTGAATGGTGCCATCTTTGGAATTATCCGGTGGGTTAAATGTGGACCTATTTCTCAACTTCGTGTGCATATATCCATCTCCTGAAGTGCCTTTATTTGCTCTATTATTGGGGCCCTCCCTAGACAGAAAATATTTTTTAATATTTAATTGCCTTACATATTTGTTAACATCAATAAATGTGCCAAATTTGTTCAGACCCTGTTTGGGCGCATATTTAAGGCCCTTATCTAAAATGTTTAATTCCCCTGTTGTAAGGGGCACCCCACTAATATTGAAAATTCCTTCACCCGCTGCTATTTCCTTCTTTTTATTACTTCCTCCTCCCCGTCTACCTCATCTATTCCTCTTTTTCTCACAAACCGTTGGTTGTATTCTAATGGCCCGTACTCACGGGCTGCAAAAATCGCCTGTCGCCAGCACACGTGAGCGTGTGGGCGACAGGCCGGCAACAGCTTCTCTCCAGGTCCCTCCGCGTACTCACGCGGAAGAGGGACCAGCGGCGAGACGGAAGCTGTCGCCGACGTTCCTCCTCCCCCCCGCCGGAAGCTCCATAAACCTCAATGGAGGCTGCTGTCGCTAGTCCGCGTACTCACGCGGACTAGCGACAGTTGCGGCGGGGGGGCAGCGGCTACTGTCGCCATGCGGAGCGACGGGCGACAGTTCAGGGTGCGCGCGCGTGCGGCGGCCCATACTCACGGGCGACCTGTCGCCGCAACACGCGCGCGCCGCGTGTTGCGGCGACAAATGTCACTCGTGAGTATGGGCCATTAGTCTCCCCAATCGGTTCTGGGTGATTGCCCCCCCAAAAAATGGTGGTGTATGGTTTCTGCCGTCTGTCTTTCCAACGGCTCAAAGCGATTCATTGTGGGCAAATACTCATCTCTCTGGTACCTCCCTTGTTGATGATAATGTTGTTGATCATATTTCCCTTGTTGGTCATACCTCCTACTGGATTCATAATCTGATTGATTACCTCCTTTGTAGGGGTCTTCAAAATTCCCCCGAGGGGTCGGTTTTCCTTTCCTATATCTCGGTTGTTGCCACTCCTCATTATAGGTCCGCCTAATGTTCTGTGGTTGTCTATTCCCTGGGGACTCCTGAAATTGGGGATTATATTTGAGGCCTCTATTGTTAACCCTCTCTTGTCCTCTATTTGTACCACCATCCTGGATTATGATATCCTGCCGGGGCCCCACCGTCCCATCATTTTTGGGTACTTGTCCCTGTGCCCCATTAGGGTCCTGATCCCGATTTTTTTGGTCCTCACTTTTCTTCCTTTTGTTTTGTTCCACTTGCCACTTATATGCTGTTCTATTCTTATATTCTGACCACTCATTTTGGAACCTTTTGATTTTGATCTCACTGACCTCTTTTTCATTCTTCTGGACTATTTTAGTTAGGACTGCTGCATTTTCTGTAAACTCGTCCTGATCTTTGAATTCCTCAATCTTTGATTTTAATTCTTCTATTTCTTTGCCTAGTCTGTCCAGCCTGTTTTGTTTCCTCTTTCCTAGTATTTTCAACAACCCTATCCCACATTGATTAAGATATTCTCCCAATTCTTTATCTGTTTCATCATTTTCTTCCCCATCTGTGGGAAGAATGTCCCATCTGAACCGTTTGGGTATAATGCCCTCTTTAGCATGTTTGTTGAGACTGGCTAAGTCCCACCATGCATTGGTCTCTTTAATCATGGATGTTTGTAATTGCCTAAATAATGTGTCCAAGCTGTGCTGCTCAGTGTCAGGTTCTTTAACAAACAGTCTATCCACATCAATTATACCTCTCCTCCTTATATTGAACATCTCCATATTTTGAGTATGCTGCACTACCACTGATACCAGTTAATACGTTTTAAAAGAGTGGTTTTGCGCTCCTCTGTTCACTAATCACGTTTACACAATAGCACTAGTCCCAATGGATCGCTAAACCCTGGGGGGTATCACCTCCCTGAACAGTATTAGTATAGCACCAATATGATGCGTGGGTGTAGCGCTCAACACTATTCCTACCAACAGTATGTATAATACATAAATTGCATATTCCTTTACATCAAGTCCATCAAATATAACGCAATTAGCTGCATGCATAAATGTCCCAATATCGCCAGGCTTTACTCCTATATAGGACTGTAATTCCACCAGCAGCAGTTCAAGTTATTCCAGCAACAGCTTGATTGGATCCACATTTAAATATAAACACTCTTACCAACGATATTGGCTGATCAAATCAAAATCAGCATCAGCGTTTTTCCACAGGTAGAAAGCTAAGATCACCTCTTCTCACGAGCCAACTTCATCCAGGGTGTCACTCAAAAAGACAGGAATGACAGAAACATAGCGTGACCCTGTTTAACCTTCCTTATAATCACCACATGTGCTCACTCAGTGTCTCACCAGTGCCTCCACCACCGTGGAAATGAGAAAAATGCACGCTCACCAACTGCTATGGCTGATCGAATAGACCAGCTACAATCGCTTGTTCTGGGATATCCACCTTGATCGACCAATACTGCACCTTAAAGAACTCAAAGAAAGGCTTCCATAGCGTAACTCCGTTTAATATGTATAAAAACACAAAGTATTGCACTCACAGATCATGAAGATTAAATGCGCATTTAAAAGCTGAGCGTCCTCATTGCTTCCGTTTGTATCCAGTGTCTCCGCACACTGCGCCCGAGGCTCCGCCCTACCGGTTTCGTCATCAATGACTCATCAGGGGCATGTCCTCAGGCCAGGCGCGGGGACGCTAAGTGCGTCTCAGTATGCAAATTCCTGGATCTCAGAAGCAGCAATCTCGCGATGTTTCCTATCTCCTGCCCTAACTTCGGCATCATGGCGTCTTTTGCAGACATCTTATCTAAACATACTAAGTGTGCTGCCTGTGCCAGATATTAAACCCAGCTATCCTACAGCACACATTGTGGACAGTCAAATGGGAACCGGACACAGGTTCCAGCCCACATTGATCACCATCATCATTTGCCGAATCCTTCATTCTGATAATATAACACTGCATTCCTAAACCAGCAGTTACATTTGGACAATCTACACAACATTGCAATAACTTGAAAATTATCCATAAAAAGTAAGAACTAAAACATAAAAGATAATAAGAAATAAAATCATCGAATCATAAAACCATATAATACAGCTAGCGCTCAAATATAGTATGGGCTACTACTGTAGAAAGGATAAGGGAGGTGGAATCCTATAGGGGTAGTTATATGGCAATTTGCACAGTTAATATATGGGGTGCCTGTTTCATCCACTGACTGGCAACAAATGTTGTGGGTAGAATATTGTATACTGATTGAGTAGCAGTTATAGTAGGCAAGCTTGGGAAATACACGTAAAAGAGAGAGGTAGTGGTAGTGAAGAAATACTGTTTGATACTATATTTGAGCGCTAGCTGTATTATATGGTTTTATGATTCGATGATTTTATTTCTTATTATCTTTTATGTTTTAGTTCTTACTTTTTATGGATAATTTTCAAGTTATTGCAATGTTGTGTAGATTGTCCAAATGTAACTGCTGGTTTAGGAATGCAGTGTTATATTATCAGAATGAAGGATTCGGCAAATGATGATGGTGATCAATGTGGGCTGGAACCTGTGTCCGGTTCCCATTTGACTGTCCACAATGTGTGCTGTAGGATAGCTGGGTTTAATATCTGGCGCAGGCAGCACACTTAGTATGTTTAGATAAGATGTCTGCAAAAGACGCCATGATGCCGAAGTTAGGGCAGGAGATAGGAAACATCGCGAGATTGCTGCTTCTGAGATCCAGGAATTTGCATACTGAGACGCACTTAGCGTCCCCGCGCCTGGCCTGAGGACATGCCCCTGATGAGTCATTGATGACGAAACCGGTAGGGCGGAGCCTCGGGCGCAGTGTGCGGAGACGCTGGATACAAACGGAAGCAATGAGGACGCTCAGCTTTTAAATGTGCATTTAATCTTCATGATCTGTGAGTGCAATACTTTGTGTTTTTATACATATTAAATGGAGTTACGCTATGGAAGCCTTTCTTTGAGTTCTTTAAGGTGCAGTATTGGTCGATCAAGGTGGATATCCCAGAACAAGCGATTGTAGCTGGTCTATTCGATCAGCCATAGCAGTTGGTGAGCGTGCATTTTTCTCATTTCCACGGTGGTGGAGGCACTGGTGAGACACTGAGTGAGCACATGTGGTGATTATAAGGAAGGTTAAACAGGGTCACGCTATGTTTCTGTCATTCCTGTCTTTTTGAGTGACACCCTGGATGAAGTTGGCTCGTGAGAAGAGGTGATCTTAGCTTTCTACCTGTGGAAAAACGCTGATGCTGATTTTGATTTGATCAGCCAATATCGTTGGTAAGAGTGTTTATATTTAAATGTGGATCCAATCAAGCTGTTGCTGGAATAACTTGAACTGCTGCTGGTGGAATTACAGTCCTATATAGGAGTAAAGCCTGGCGATATTGGGACATTCATGCATGCAGCTAATTGCGTTATATTTGATGGACTTGATGTAAAGGAATATGCAATTTATGTATTATACATACTGTTGGTAGGAATAGTGTTGAGCGCTACACCCACGCATCATATTGGTGCTATACTAATAAGGAAGTGAGGCTTGCTAGCGCTCACTTCCTGTGGCTGAAATTTGAGTAACGCGGAAGTGTATTGAAAGAATATGCTTCCGCGCATGCGCGCCGCAAAACAAAGCTAGAATTTTTTTTTTAATAAAAGCAGTGTCTTCATACATGACTTTTGGTTCGCCGCATGTCGCCATACAAATTGCCTGACAATGCGCCATTGCTCTTGGGATGAATCGGCACTACTGGCGGAACGCATTGCACCACACTAGGCACGAAATGCCCAATAGACTTTCATTGGCGTATAGTTGGCCTGCTGCCAAATTGGCCAGCACAATGTGCCAGTGTGAAAGGGACCTGAGGCTAGGACCACACTAAGCAGTGCGGAAAACCAAACGTTTTCTGCAGTTTTAATTTTCCGACGCGTTTTTATGTTCGTTAGCGTTTTTCCTTTTTTTTTTTTTTTTTTTTTTTGGTGTTCGTTTAATAGGGTAAAATACAGTATAATATGTAATTAATGAAAAATGCATCAAAAACGCGAGTAAAAATGCAGTCCTCTGCGTCTCCATTGAAATACATTAAGTGCATTTTACATGTGAGAAATATGCAGCAAGTTGTGTGTTTTGAAAAACGCGCATTGTAAAACGTACATACTGTATATGCGTTTTTCCATGTGGCCCACCAGGGGCGTAACTAGCAAAACTTTGGATGCCCCCCCCGCTTTCTGCACAGGTAAAAACTGAGAACCAATGTTTTTAGTTGGCTAGTGCACACTTGAATGTGTTTTCCCCAAGCAGATAAAAACAGACAGCAGTGAAGCACTGCTTGCATTTTCTCTATTAATTACATTAGCTTCTGTGATAAAACATGCATGTTTCACACATACAAACACACATGGCGCTTGATTCATTAAACCGCGCTAACTCATAGCATGGCTGCGCTAGTGTTTTGCGTGCGTTTCCGTGCACAGTCGTGAATGTTTGTGCGCAATTGCGAATTTGCACCCGCGATTTCATGCAAAAACGCTAGTGGGGCCGTGCTATGAGTTAGCACGGTTTAGTGAATGGCTTTAAGCCCCTGGCGTGCAGAAAACGCTTACAGAAAACTGTCAGCAGAGTGTGCTCCCAGCCTCAGCGCTGCTCACTGAATAGGGACTGTCTACAAATCTTTGTCTACAAAACGTTGTATGATTAGTTATCAGAGGCTGAGCAGACGCAGTTATTAGAACAATTGTGCAGTGAGCAGAAAGCTTTTTCTCTCCATGCCCTTAGTTGTCAATCTCTCAGGACAGGGAAAAGAAACTTCTCCCCCCACAGGGCCCTTGCAGCTTCTGCGCCCCCCTGTGGCTGCATCCCTTGCAGGGTCTATTGTTACACCCCTGGGGCCCACAAACTTGAATTAACTAGGGGTTCTGCCTAGTGTGTTCCTAGCCTGAGATAATACAGCCACAGGATAGATATAGCTCAGCTGGGTGCAGCACTCTCCTAGTATGTCAGTCCATCTGGAGAGTATCAGTGAAAGAACAACAAGGACACTGCCAGGCCCCCTCCTTCCCTGCATATTATTCTCTTCCTCTTCTTCCCTTCTCTGTCTTCTGTTGTTTTCCTAAGCACTATTATCCTAACATCCATCCACTGTGTTAACTACCTTCTATCTTGTCTGAATACATTGAGCAAACTAAATGAAACGCCTAACTACAGAGATAATGTTACATTCAGTTCTCTGACAATCTGATTTATGCTGGCTCTTGTGTACTCTGCAGCAGGGAATGGGTTAACCCTGCAGTCACGCATTGCCAAATTTTCTTGCCCTGACTTTTTTCGCTGCCCCTCCCTCCCCACACTTTTTCGGACCATTTTCCAAATTCTTTGGCCGCTGGATTTACGTAAACAAGTTTATTTTTAGGTCCGAGGTCTTGCTCTGATTAAACTGGCTCCCTATTTTCCCACCAACTCAAGAGCAAAGGTTTCTGGGTATAAGAAAGGGCTGGGTACAGCCATTTTTCTGATGACAAACTCAGTTAAAATTTGCTTTATTGCTATCGATTCTCAGCTGCTGTTTATTGCTGATTATGCTGTGTTAGACAGCTTGCATACGGATTCTGTTTTTTGGTATCTATTCTACTTTAAAGGGAATCATACATAATTTAGTGGGGCTCACTAGTACCTTTGTTTTTTTGGCATCTATTTTAGTTGAAATGGAATCTATGTTTTTATATTTTATTTAGGTGTCACGTTTTAAAGTGACCCTGAAATGAGTTTAAAAAAAATAGGTAGATACTCACCTGTGGAGAATGAAAGCTCTGAATCTATAGAGCCTTGCTGGTCCTCACTCGGTCTCCTCATTACCCAACTGTCCCCTTGGTGAAATGATTTGACCTGCCGATAGAATACGTCTTTGGCATTCCTTCAGGCAGCCTTCAGAAGTACTTGTGTCTCCTGGTGCGCACACACAGGTTCGGGGTCACCTATGCAGAATGCGGAAGCCTGCCGAGGAGACCCAAAGGCGGCAAATTTAAATGGGAAGAGCAGGGGAACAGGATAACGAAGAGAGGACCAGGAAAGCTCTGTGGCACAAGTGTCAACCAGGGCTGTGGAGTCGGAGTCGTGGAGTCATGGAGTCGGACTCGTGGAGTCGGGCAATTTTGGGTGCCTGGAGTCGGAGTCGGGAAAAAATGCACCGACTCCGACTCCTAATGAATTTGTAACACAAAACACACCCCTTAAATAGTGTCAATGTGTCAGTAGCACCAATAAAATCAAACTTCATAACAGCCAATCAGCTTACCAGTTTGTGCAGGCGGACTCAGTGGGAGACTGCCAGCCCGACATGCAAATGACAGCCAAACGTTATATGCCTACAACACAACGCTGTCCAAGTCAGAACGAGGCTCCCCGCACAGCTCCATCACTAAGCGTACCATTGGTCAGGCAGCCCGAGAGCCAATCAGAGCGCGCAGCGTCAAATGACGCTGCAAGGCATGACCAAAAACGTCACAGCAATAACAAACAACGGAGCTAACACAGCGCTCCGCAATCAAACAGCACGCCCCTCCGCTCTCTCAAGCAGCCTCACCATGGCAACAAGTAAACAAATAGTGTATAATAGCACACTGGCAAATAACCATTGCCTGGAGTACCTCTGCAGAGACCTCGTGATGACACATCGTGGCTGCAGTCCCCCCTGATCAATCCACCTTCTGATAAGCTGAAAGCTCTGTAAAATAAAGAGCAAATAGTAACATTTTAGTACACATAGGAAACATGCATAGGTAATGATCTAAATACAAAAACCCAATTCATAGTCACGGTTCAATCCTCCCTCCCCCAATACCCCCAATCTCCTAATCCACCCCGCCTCCCTCCTCAAAAGTTCCTTCCCCCTACTGAGTTTACCCCTCCGACTCCATCAATGATTTGTACTTTAAGTTGGGCAACAGTATGTCCACAATCAGAGAAATGTGAAGACACTGCTTGTTTCCTGTCCTTATTTCTAATAGCACTTTTGTGAGAACAAATTCTGTCCCTCACTTTTTGGGTTGTCATACCGACATAACCCAACCCACACGGGCACTTCAAATAGTAAACAACATAGCTAGACTCACAGGTGTAAAAATTTCTAATTTGGTATTTAGTACCCTTAGATGGATGTCTGAACTCTGATCCCTTAGTGACATGGCCACACATGTGGCATCCCAAACAAGGGAAGGTACCAACCCTCCCCTCTCTGGTCTGTTGTACATTAGTGGGATAAAATATTTTATCCCTAATAGTGGGGGCTCTCTTGAAGGAAAGGATGGGGGGATACCTGAATTCAGGAATGCGTGGAAAGGCTTCACTTAACAAATGCCAATGTTTTCTGAGAATGTTACCCACCTCTTGACTACTAGTACTGTAGGTGGATACGAAAGGGAGTCGGAATTGTCTATTGTTCTTGCGGGGTCTACATCTAGAACCTTCCTGTTGGAGGACCTGTCTGGGGTACCCTCTCTGTCTAAATTTAATTTCCATATCTAGCTTGCGTGTTTGAAGACTAGCCTCATCCGACACTATTCTATTCAACCTCATGAACTGTCCTTTAGGGATAGCATTCTTAACGTGTGGGGGGTGGAAACTATTATAGTGTAGAATTGAGTTACAATCAGTACTCTTAATAAAAAGATCAGACTATTTAAGGGGTGTGTTTTGTGATGCATGTTATGGGCATTCTCGGCTTGAAAAAGGGTTGAGACCTGAAACAGCGGGCTGTCGCCGTATGGCCCCATGATTTTATACTTTTCAGAATAAAAGAGCTTATCTTTACTGCAGTGCCAGCCTCCTTCGTGTCGTGTACTACATTGGGGACCAGGAGGTGCGGAGGTCCATTGAGGCTTGGGCACGCCTTCCATCTGAGAGAGTGCTACTCTTTTTACCACTTGGAAGTTTGGCAGAAGCGATGTCTGCAGCCTCCCCGCTCTGCTTTCCTGGTGCGACGAACGACTCCCGGGGACACGCGTGTCCCCGCCTGCTGCCCATAAGAGGAGGAGAGAGAGAGGCAGAGAAAAAGCCGGCGGCTTGAATTGTTACATTGCCGCCGGCTGAATTGCATTAAATGAACTAAGTTGTTCTACGTTTGGCCGCTGCGCTGCGGCCAGAAGATACATTAATGTCAGAGGAATCATTCCATTTTCAACATTGGCCGCAGCGCAGCGGCCACTTCGCGCATTGGCCGGCCAGAACCCGAAGTGGCCGGCCAGAACTAGAAGTGGCCAAACTTCGGGTTCTGGCCGTAACATATATACTAAATAACATCTATGCTGTAAGAATAAAGCCTGATGTGTAGCTGTGTCACTAATAGAGATGGTCAACGAGATGGAAATAATTATGCATTGATGCTGATTTATGCAAATGTATGCACTCCCTTTGCTGATGAAATCAAATAATTTGATATGTTGTTAAAATTTGGTTTGGTGACTACAAATTAAAGGGTAACTGAGACGGATGAAAAGTAAAGTTTTATACATACCTGGGGCTTCCTCCAGCCCCCTTCAGGCTAATCAGTCCCTCGCTGTCCTCCACCACCCGAATCTTCTGCTATGAGTCCTGGTAATTCAGCCAGTCAGTGCTGTCCGGCCGCATGCCGCTCCCACAGCCAGGAACATTCTGCACCTGCGCAATAGTGCTGCACAGGTGTAGTATGCTCCTGGCGGCGGAGTGTGTGCATGTGCACTACGCCCGACTGGCTCAAGTACCTGGACTCATAGCAGAAGATCCAGGTGGTGGAGGAGGACAACGAGGGACTGATTATCCTGAAGGCGGCTGGAGAAAGCCCCAGGTATGTATAAAACTTTAATTTCATCTGTCTCAGGTTTACTTTGTTACACAGTAGTACTATACTCCACGTATGCACTCCCCACAGAGCTGCAGGGAATCCACTGAGAATGCTGTGCACATTGAACACAGAGGTGTTGTCTGTTTACAATCTCCTCATTCCCCTGCAGAGTACCTGCACATCATTCTTACATGTACCCACACTTACATTGCCTAGGGCCTGATAGATGTTCATTGTTCCGGTTTGTACCTTTTACAAGTACTCTTACCAAGGACTAGTTTTAGTCTAAAGGGAATAAATATAGTAGTCTACATATCCTTCTCACTTCAGTTGTCTTGTAAAATTCCTAAGCGTTGGCAGTTAAGAGACGAATTTCATGTTACATACTTTTAATCAACAAAATTGTAATATGCAAATTAGAGGAGTCGGAGTCGAGGAGTCGGAGTCAGTGGAATCCTAAACTGAGGAGTCGGAGTCAGTGGATTTTTGGACCGACTCCACAGCCCTGATTTTGGGCACCCAGAGTCGGAGTCGTGGTTTCATAAACTGGGGAGTCGGAGTCGGGTGATTTTTGTACAAAAACCACAGCCCTGTAAAATATTAGACTAAGGAGTCGGAGTCGGGGCCATTTAGGTTACCCGGAGTCGGAGTTGGAGTCGTGGTTTCAAAAACGGAGGAGTCGGAAGATTTTTGTACCGACTCCACAGCCCTAGTGTCAACACAAGGCCCGCAGCCGGGGCCTTCTTTGCCATTTTTTGTGACCCTCAAGAGCTGCATATTTGCATCATTGAAAGCAATAAAAGAACAACAGTACACTGCCTTCCCATCCAGAGGATGACAGTGTTTCTGGCTAATAACTCACCGAACCCCTGCAAAATAAGCATGTGGCCCCCTCCTTTCATCCAAATCCCTTACCTGTGGCTGATGAAACCCCTTTCCCAACGGCACCTTCTCACCTGTAATATTTACCTGCTCCAGCGATGTGTCGTGTCGCTTCTATTTTTCCCAGCAGCTGCACACTCTATACTTCCATACACAACGTGTTCAGAGCTAGTGAAATGCAGCATAGAGCGTGCAGCTGCCAGGACGATTTGAGCAGCCGTGGAGTAGGTAAATAACAAAACTGCAACCCCCCCCCCCCCCCCCATGGCATCTTCTGTAGGGGCAATTACAATCATATGACAGGGGGCGGGAACACACCTTGGAGCAGACCATTCAGTTAAACCTGGATGGGGCATTACAATCAGTGTTGGACTGGGAGGTGGAAAAGCTGAGGAAATCCACTTGCTGGCCAAGCAGCAGTAATCAGGTGTTGCTGCTTACAGTAAGGCCCCGTTCACACTTGCGGTTTTGTCAAAACCGCACCGGATGTCCGGACCGCACCAGAGCCGGACCGGACCTGATCCGTACGGTTCCTATCCGGATCCGGTCCGGATCCGGTCCGTTTGCATCCGGTTTCCGTGCGGTGTGAACACGGTTGCGGTCCGGATCCGGTTTCTTAAGGAGATACCATCCTGTAAATACCTGGGGTCTGGGAGGTCAGCAGAAGGGTCTGGGGTCATTGTTGGAGACAGGTGGACGTGTGGAGACCATCCGTGGATACAGAGACTGCAGTTGGGACCATGGATCCAGGCATTTTTTACTCGTAAACCTGGGAATTCTCTCCTTCCTGTTGTTCGCCTCCTCGTTATCAGACATCAGACATGTTGCTGCCAAAAGGAGCTCCAGCATGAAATCGCTGCTGCCCCACTCTTTGAACGCTTGGCCCATGTGGTCCCCATCCAAAATGCATAGGAAGTGGGGTAGAACGTCCGGTTTTTGTAGCCAGTGTGTTGTGCGCTCTCCGGCTCTCATTGCTTTGTATTGGCCGGATGGTGCAGTCCGGCTCCGCTCCGGATACGGCTGCCGGAGGAGCCGGACCAAAAAATAGCGCATGTTGGAACGGACGCCGGATCCGGTCCGGATCCGGTCCGGCTCCGGTCCGGCAGAACGGACGCATGTGAACGGACGCATAGGCTTTCATTGCTATTGCCGTGCGTCCGTTCCGTCCGTTCTGCAAGCGGTCCGGCTGCGGCACGGCGATTCCGGACGGCCACCGCTAATGTGAACCGGGCCTTAAGACTTGCTGCAGGTTTCTATTGGGAGTGATAACACAGGGTTAGTCTTGCTTGGTCAGCAGGTAGATTTCCACAGCTTCTCCAGCTCCCAGTCCGACACTGCTTACAATCACATGACAGGAGGCGGGAACTCGCCTAGGAGCAGAGGCATATAGTGGTTGTTAGCTGACGGTCACTTTTCTCTGCAACTGCAGCGGAATTATGTGGCCATGTTGAATTAATAAACTGCTCAGTGTAGTTTCCATAAATATTGTATAGTTGAAGTCATATCATTACAAGTCAGCAGGTATAATTTGGATTAGCTCTCTTAATGCCTGGTACACACCATGCAATTTTTTGTCAGATCGACAGGTCGAAAAGTTCATTTCCGATCTGATGGGAAATTGCATGGTGTGTACCAGGCAGAAGAGCCTGCTGTTTTCTAACCTATACTGTACTGCGGTTGAATGGGGCATATATTCGTCATTCTCCTCCCTATAATATGAGCAGTGGCGTAGCTAAGGAGCTGTAGGCCCCGATGCAAGTTTTACAATGGGGCCCCCCAAGCACTTTATACATAGCAATTGATACGACGCACGAAAACCTGTCAATGGCAACTACAGTGTCACAGATGCAAGAAGGGGATTGGAAACAGTTTGTTAATGATTACCACTATTCAAAGTATCTATAAAAGTGATTATTCTGAGCACAGGATCAATAGAGAGCTAATACTGCAGTTGAGGGAGGGCCCTTCAGGGACCCCTCTGGCCCAAGGGCCCCGATGCAGTCGCAACCTCTGCAACCCCTATTGCTACTCCCCTGAATATAAGTGCTTTTATCTCATTTCTCATACTTTGTCCTTCAGGCTGCTTCTCTCACACACACACACATCTTATTGCCTTTCACACTGCTCTATTTTTACCTGAGCCCCCTCCACACTCTCATTTTCCTGAATCAATTCCATCAATACAGAAATCAGCTTATTCTTCTCAGTCATTCAGGCCCCCCTTCCACCTCTTCCTCATCATCGCTCTGCATTACTGCCCATCTCCTGTGCCCTTCATCTGACTGTCTGAGAGCAGGCAACTGGCACAGGCCCACAGCTCTTGTGGTCTCTTCCTTCAGGTGGTTAAATAAACCTCAGGCCATTGGCGCGTCACAGTATTCCTTCCTGCTAGGCTTGCAACATCCTTGGAGCCGCTAGGCAATGATTTCTCATGGTAGAGACTGTGGCAGAGGCTGCTGGGACTTTCAGACGCGCAATCCTGTGGCGTGTTGTTCGTCAGACGGCTGCAGCTTGTCTGTTTCCTCTTTGCTCACCGTGGCTTTCTGCCAAGGCCGAGAACTCTTCTTAATTCTTAAAGGAATGTGTAAACACGCTGCTTGCGTGGTAATGCACTGCTGATGGTGCTCTTTAAAACAGACACCTGTCTTAGAAGCTGAATACATGTCAGTTCTGTCAAGTGATTTGTTATGTGTTATGCCTTGTTGCGTGTAAAATGTACAAACATCTGATGTCAATCAGCAAATCTGTATAAAAAATATGCTTATAAGGTAAATACTTGTGCATATATAAGGGGACGTGGGTTTGAACATAGTCTGTTTTGTGACCTTTAGGCTACGTTCACAGTACAGCGTAATGACCACATTGTAATGCAGATTTCTGCACTGCAATGCACAACCTATGTGATATTCACAGTCCGGTGGCACGGTTTAATGGCGTGCGGCATCCTAACGCACGCGTGCACTAAAGCGTTTTCCTCCAATTTCATTGGCTCCTGACCATGTGATCACTTTGATTGGCTCCCAGTGATCACAGGGTCAGGAGCCAATGATATCCGCTCCTGAGCAGCTCCCAGAGCTCTGTTGTCATACCGACAGCAGAGCGAGTGGGCTTCAGCGATAGAAGAGTGGGGCAAATGTTGATATAGACTGGTCCGTGTGGCGTGGCGTGATTATATATTACCTGCTTCTGGCGGCATGATAAATCCTCTTCAGTGCAGCTTATCGACGCGTTTTGCAACCAAACACCTTGTGGTTCCAGTCTCTGCATGTCATGTGACAGGGACGTAAGCCACATGGTGATTGGCTGCATGGCAAGGCGATGAGCTGCACTGAAAAGGATTGAAGAGGACCTGTCATGCCGCCGGCAGCAAGTAATGTATAACGTTCTGCTGCTCTGCGGTATGTACAGGAGCTTGCTACCCATGATGGTGCTAAGTTCTTTGGGGAAGGATTTGGGCGCGGCTGACATATCTCTGCGGGGAAGCCCGGCTTATTGTAGTTACGCCCTTGAAATCACCACTGAAAAACACAGTAAATCTGCCAATTTTATTATTATCATAATACTATAATTCTAGTGTCAGCTTGCATAACACAATTTGCTCCAAAGCTGCAATAATCCTATAGTTCATGTTTAAAATCTTTGATAAGTGGTCATTGCTGGTTCCCTTAAAATATTTGTTCTGCTGTCAGTTAAAGTAGATCAAAACTAAGTCAAAAACGAAGTCAAAACCTTTTTCTTTTCAGTATAGAACTTTTTAGGGTAGAACATTTGTCAGAGGTTTTATTGTTGCCAGTGGCCATTTTATGTGCTGGACTAAAATGAATGATTTTTAAGAGGGTTCACACGAGGATAATTTGTTTAGACAGTTGGCCTCTTGGCTTCATGGGTGTTAGGATCATGGCATCTCTATACCATGAGTGTTGGTAACCCCTAATGACTAATAAATGTGCTATGCTGGGAACATCCAGAACTGAACTTCCTGTTTTCTCACACTGAAATACATTTTTTTGCACGTATTGCGGTGAAAAATGAACCAAGAGCTGGAGAAAGTTTTGGCTGGATTTCTACTGAGAGGAAGTGGCTGTCATACTCTGAAGAAAGTGGCTATCATACTCTGGAGGAAGTGGCTATCATACTCTGAAGGAAGTGGTCATCATACTCTGAAGCAAGTGGCTATCATACTCTGAAGGAAGAGGCTAGGAAGTGGCCATCATACTCTGAAGGAAGTAGAGATGGGAAGTTCGGATCTTTTCAATGATTCGGATGATTCGAATCGGATCATTGAAAAGATCCGGATCTTTGATCCGAATCTCGGATCATTTTACTAGGGAAGCATTCGGGAGTGAAATGACTAGCAGGACAGGACTTTTCCTGCCGTGGACAGAGAAGGGGAGGGGGGTGGACACACAGAGAAGAGGAGATGGTGGATAGAGAAGGGCAGGAAGTGAACAGAGAAGGGAGGAGGGACGAATAGAGCAGAGAGCAGAAATGTTTGTTTGCACACAATACCCACATGCTGCAATCATATGCTTTACATATATTTCACCTATATGCTCATCTGTGTACTTTGAATGCAAACGTCGCACAGTGAAAGAAAGCATTCCCCAAAGCATTCCCAGAAGTGAAGTGCAGCTGTTTAGAGCAGTGCAGGAGGATCATATTGCACAGCAATTACAGTGCCTGCCCTTCTAGCCCAGCACGCTGCCTGCAGAAGTTACTGAGCTGTGCTTCTGAGCCAAAAGTTTCCAATGTGTTAACTATGCAGCACTACGAACAGACATTATAGCCAGTATGTGTGCTCTACACATATCTGGCAGTGGCACCGATGTCTCCTCTCTCTCATCTACCTGTCCCTGCAAGGCTGGCTCCCCTCCAACAGAGCGATGCATCTCTGCTCTGCTTCCAAGACCCCCGCTGCCCGCTGAGAGGGGGCGTGCCGCTCCTGTCCCCGCCCCCTTTGCGATCCGAATCACTCATTTTGATGATTCTGACGATTTGACTCACAAAAGAGATTCGGATTAATCGTTCATGATCCGGACAACACTAGAAGGAAGTGGCTATCATACTCTGAAGGAAGTGGTCATCATACTGTGAAACAAGTGGCTATCACACTCTGAAGGAAGAGGCTATTATACCCTGAAGGAAGTGGCCATCATACTCTGAAACAAGCTAAATAAGAGCTCCAGGCAAAATATACCACATGTCCCATGGAAAAAAAGAGTTGGGCTCATCTAACTCCTGTCAGGAATGAGAGCAAACTCCCCCCTCCCCCCCCCCCCCCCCCCCACACACACACACACATTTGTGGCTTCCTCTGTTCCTGGTACATCCTCCTGGGGCATATGTATGCATGCTAGGGAATGCCATGGCTGTCAGGGCGCTTCTGCCAACCCTATGCTCCAGCGCCCTATGTACCAAGAATGCTTTAAGCCGCAGGACTGAATTACGTTCATCTTAAAGCTGATACATCGGATGCTTGGGTTGTAAGGCTGGTTAGCCAGAACAGCCAGATGCCTTTCAGCAGTGAGAATACCAGCAGAGGAATAATGCAGACAGATCAGCAGAGATGATTGAGCCTGCTGCTGTGTGTGGTTTTGCTATGCATTGCTGTACAATATCGCGGCTCTGTACTCCCATTCCCATCAACCTAGAAATTGACTGAACATCAGTGAACATTTTCAGGAATACTAGTGGATTACAGAGTGATTAGATTTAAAGAGGAACTGTAACCGAGGATTGAACATCATCCCAATCAGTATCTGACACCCCCTTTCCCACGAGAAATCTTTACCTTTTCTCAAATAGATCATCATCTCAAATAGATCAGTATGCTGATAATGTGGTGAAACCCCTCCCACAGTGTGATGTCAGGACCTAGGTACTGACACACACTGTGGGAGCCTTTTTGCATTGTGGGAAATAACAGATGTTTCCAACTGCCAAGAAAAGCAGTATCTCCTTCCACAGACATCACTTGCCAGCAAATGTCACCATGTGATACAGATCAGAATGTAAATCAGGGAGAGGAAAGATTTTATAATGGGCAATCACTGACTAAATCATTTGTAAAGAATTATTGTAAAAATTAAGCATTTTTGTATTACGTTATTTTCACTACAGTTCCTCTTTAAAGTGAACCTCCGGACTAAAAATCTACTCAGCAGAACTGAAAAGGCTTGGGGCTTGATTCACAAAACGGTGCTAACTGTTAGCACGCCTGTGAAAACCCCCTTTGCACGTCTAAACGAGCTTTTCGTGCGCAAAACTTTACACGCGCACTGCGCAGGGCGCTCCGCGCGAAGTGCCCATTAAAACCTATGGGACTTAGCGCGCGCATAGGACAAAGTTTTTCGCGCGGTACTTAGCGCGCGATCTGATTGAGAGAACCGGTGCTAACCTACTTAGCACCCTGGTTAGCGCGCCTAAAGACTTTAGACGTGCTACCGTCTTTCCCCTAAAGTAAGGCCTACCCCGAAAATAAGGCCTAGCTGGGGGCGGGGCGCTGTGTGTATGGGGAGGTGCGTGGTCTCTTACCGCACCTCCCTTGTGGCTGCGTCCCCCTCCGTTCCTGGTAATTCCTCCGGTGGCGGCGGCATAGTAATCCATCTGTGAGGGCGCCCTGTGACCCTCACGCAGTACGCTAGGCCGGCTCTGCGCTGGCGCCCTCTTCCTGTCATCATGTGCGCCCGGCAGATGCGTCCCAGGCGCACATTGATTAATCAGTGTGCGCCTGGGACGCATCTGCCGGGCGCACATGATGACAGGAAGAGAGCGCCAGCGCAGAGCCGGCCTAGCGTACTGCGTGAGGGTCACAGGGCGCCCTCACAGATGGATTACTATGCCGCCGCCACCGGAGGAATTACCAGGAACGGAGGGGGACGCAGCCACAAGGGAGGTGCGGTAAGAGACCACGCACCTGCCCATACACACAGCGTCTAGCCCCTCCCACCCCCGAAAATAAGCCCTAGCAGACATTTCCTCCCCAAAAAGAATATAAGACAGTGTCTTATATTCGGGGAAAGACGGTAAGTAGGTTAGCACCGCATAGTGAATCAAGCCCTTGGTGTTTCTTTAACAGTTTCACAGCATCAGAACTTTGTTTTTCTTACCAAAGCATCATTTTTAGCTGTATTTTTATCTAAGCTCTACCCATCAAAGAAAAAAGCCCGGGCTTTTTTTCCCTGATGCTGTGCAGAGCATGATGGGATTTCCTATGTTGTTATTCACGTTGCCTAGCAACTAGGAGAGGTGATCAGGACACAGGACAGTTGGAACTGTGTCTCATGCTCCCTGTCACCTCCTTTCAACCAAAAAGATGGCTGCCCTCATGAAATCAAACATTTGCCTGTTCTTTTAAAACAGTGTGGGTAAGAGATTATATTACCTATCTATTTTAACATAACTAATGTAACTTAATGACAGTATGTTTGTTTAGGCTGAAGTTCCTCTTTAAGTATTTGAACCTGTTATTGATCAGTGTGTATGTGGGGTCCCCTCAGGATGCATAGTGTGAGTGAGAAGGGGACAGTGTAGGTGGCCTAGTATGTGCTGTCATATCCTGTGTGACCAATATGCCCCTTCTGTCCTGTGTTTTAGGCAGTTATTACAAGCTGCTGAGGAGAAGCACAGCCTGATAACACCCAGCAAGGCTACCAGCAAAGAGGATCAGGATGTCATTGTCAAAGGTAAGTAAATGATCCACGGAGTGTTTTATGGTTATGTGCCTAAGTACATACATTATATATATTAAAGCAGAACAAACGGCTCTACAGACTCAGCTTCTATAATAGCCATGTGCAGATGTTGCTGCCTTATCTCAGTCATTTATGCCAATCCCGGGAATTATTACAAATGGAGCTCTGCTTCTCTCGCTGCCTGCAAAGCAGATAAACAGTACTTTTTTTCAGAGAAGAAAATATAGAAATACTTAATTTTACTTTCCAAAGCTTGCAGTTCCAAGCAAGCTTTCTCATTGGTGGATGCAGGGCAACTGTGTGATCAGCACCTTATCATCAGCCACTGTGCCTTCTGCTGCCACTCACCCTATCTAAAAATTCTGGAGGCGTTAGGCATTAGGGATGGTCAATGCGTTAAAAGGACGCTGAGCAGAGCTAAAAAAAAAAAGGATATCTGGACTTACCTGGGGCTTCCTCCAGCTCCTCGTAGCCCGCGAGGCCCCCCTGAATCCTCTGGGTCCCAACCATGGTCCCGCCGGTGGCTCTGTTAACCCACCGACTTCGGCTGAAGTGGCACATGCGCAGCCCTTCCGCGCACCCGGCGTCATCACGCTGGTCGCCGTAAACATCCTGCATATGCACGGTTCTTGATAGACTGAACCACTCATGTGCAGGATGCTTACGGCAAAGGGTACGTGATCGCGTCGGTTGCGGAGACGAGCCGTGCATGAACCCTGACTTACGAACACCCGACTTACAAACGACCCGCTCATACAAACGGCGTCAAATTTGATTCTGCAGGAACAAATAAAAACCTTTTTTTTCTTTTCAAGCTTATGAGCAAATTAATTTTAAAAAATTCAGAGAAAAATGCTTTTTAAAGGGAATCTTAACTGAGTACAAAAAAAAAAGTTTCACTTACCCCGCCGTGGTTCAGTTTCGTTTTCAGCGATCAGTAGTCGAGCAGTGTGCCTGGGCGGCACTGGCTGTGCGCATCCTTTTTTTTTTTTTTTTAACTTCTTTTTATTAACATAAAATAATAATACAATCCAACATGACTTGTACAGGTCAGGAGTATCCAATCATATTTGCATTTGAATGTTGATCATATGCGTCGCAGTTACAGACAGTCATGAAGATATATTACACAGGAGAACATGGCTGTGCGCATCCTTGATCACGCTCCCGCCCCTGTAGCCATCTTGCGCCTGCGCAGTACGCATATGTATGTAGTAATACGTGTACGTATGTATGTAGTATACATACTCCCACAGGGCTGCGAGCCCGATCGAGAGCTTGCACGACCATAGCCACACAGGAGCAATACTAAAAACGAAACTGAGTCATGGCGGGGGAGCGGATGGCCGGTGAGTCACAGGCCGGGGCTTGGGGAAGCTCCAGGTAAGTTAAACTTTTTTTTTTATACTCAGTTAAGGTTCCCTTAAACTGGTAAAATTCAATTTTGCTGCAGTACACTGAGGGCACAGGAGGACAGAGGTGACACAGTGGGGGACACTGAAGGCACCAGGGAACAGAGGTGACACTGGAGGGGTGAGCATAGAGGAGGTAAAGGGGACAGAGATGGCACAGTGTTTTGGACATATTCAGATTAAGAAGAAATCTACAGTCTATTTTGTTCGTTAACCAGGAACTACCTGTACATTACAGAACACCTTGCAGAAATACAATTTTTTTCTTGTATTAATGTAATTCCCTTATAAAATAGGTAAAAATCAAAGTTGTAATTTTAAAAATAATCCAACAAAATAAAAAAAAACACACACTTTAGAAAAAATGACAGAACTGCCTTATTTGTAGTCTGAGTGAGTTTTGTTGCCTCACAGATTTGTGTTTTATCTCCTGAATGAGAGGAGAAAATGTTGCCACAGAAACGTGTCTGTGTGTTGTCACTACATGAAGCCCATCTTTGTTTTCCCTTATTTGCCTCAGGCTGGCTGCAGCGCGAGGTGAGCGGAGAGGCAAAACGACCCTGGTCCAAGCTGAAGAAATACTGGTTCGTCTTGACTCCAGACTCCCTGGATTGTTACAGTAGCAATGAGAAACCCAACAAGCGGATTGGAAGTCTGGTGTTTACAAGCCTGTGCTCAGTCATGTGGCCATCCAAGAACACCTACAAGGAAACAGGTGAGGAGGGGCCTGAAGCTCTCTGAGCTATCATGGAAACCTTCAATTACTTAAAAGCAAGAAGTTTTGAATCAGGATGATACCATTTATTGGTAATTTGAGGCCAGGTGCTCACTTAGCAGAAACGCAAGCGACGCCAAAAACGCTGCGTTTTTGCCACTAATGGAAGTCTATGGGCCGCAGGAAAAACGCATATGCGTTTTCTACGCATGCGTTTTCTAAAACGCTAGAGGTGAATGGGGGGGGCGTCTGGGTGATGGGTGATCTTATTCACCTTGGATAAGACATCACATACCACAAACTCCATGTGAGCCAATCACAGCAATCAAAATAGGGAAAGCAGGGCTCTAGTCTTAAAGGGGCCAGAGCCATCCGGTTCAGAAAGGGGTTAATCATCTGAAAGCATTGACTAAGCACCCTGTGACTGCCTCTCTGATTTCTCTGGTAATATGATTATAGACGTGCAGCAACAGGATGGAATGCATGCAGCTAACACGACCACCACACTAATCCGCGGTGTGCTTGTCTGCAGGGTACTGGAATATAACAGTGTATGGGAGGAAGCATTGCTACCGGCTGTATACAGAACACCTGAATGAGGCAGTGCATTGGGTGTGTGCCATCCAGAAAGTCATCGACAGTAAAGACCCACTGGAAACGCCCACACAGCTGCTCATTAAAGACATTGAAGTAAGTGAAACAAAGGACAATTATCTGCTTTCTTTATTTTATTAACATTATTATTGTTTTAAATACACTTTCTAGTTTCATATAATTAAAAGGAATAATGAAGGCATTTCAGCTTGTTAAAGACCCGGTTCAGACTTGTTTTCATAATTGATATTGTGCTGTCTTTCATAATTTCAATTAACACAGTTCTGTGCATTGCACATGAACTGTGTTTGCATGATTATATTTTTTTTTACCTGTCTGGTTCAGTTTGAAAAGCTGTCTCCCCCTGACAAAGATTGATACTGCTTGGCTGACTGTCAGCATCCAAACTCTGCCCCCTATCCCCAGCATCATCCATGTGAAATAGTCACAGAGGAGCTGGGAGGGGTTAAAAGCCTTTCCATGTGATCACACAGCTGACCACCTGACCTCACCCACCTCCTCCCTTTCCTGATGAAAGATTAACTCTTTATGGCCAGCGCTGCAGCTCTGTTTTTTTTCCTGTCCTGTTCTTCCTGTCCAGCTCCTCCCTGATTGGCGTATCATAAACCATTTAACCATTTCACACAGTTTATAAAGTCTTTATGAAAGGCTTAAATAAAAAAGCACTGAGAAATGATTTCTTATTGAGGGAGAGGTACACATGGCTTTTATAAAAACACTGAGGGTGTGGGAAAGGCTGAAAACTTCATTACATATCAAAATAGGAGGAACTAGACAGGAATATTAAGCTTTCTGAAACTTCAGTGCTGACCACAAAGAGTTTATCTTTCAGCAGTGGATGGAGCAGCTGGGTTGGGTTTTGGGGTGGCTCTGAGGTAGAAGTGAATGATGTTTACTAGCAGGGGAAGTGCTCATTGCAGCTTCCTGTTTTCTGATGGCATCTCTGGGTAATAAAAATGGATACCAGAGAGGGTGGACCAGACTTAAAGTGAACCAGAGACGAAGCACCCCCATGTATTTTACCATATATATCAGTGGGAACATTAGAGAAAACACCTACCCTGCTTTCTGTTTCATTCTTCACTGTTCAGCTTGCTTATTAACAGCCCTGATAAAATCCCAGACTGAGCATTCAGTCTGGCTTTGCTCAGGAATCATTATAGCTGAATCTGTGTCCTCTGGTGTCTTTTTAAGCCCAAGCCTGCCTCTTCTGGCTTTGCTCAGGAGTCATTATAGCAAAGCCAGACTGAATGCTCAGTCTGGGATTTTATCAGGGCTGATAAAAAGCAAGCAGAACAGTGAAGGCTGAAACAGAGAGCAGGATAAGTATTTTCTCTAATGTTCCCACTGATACATATGGTAAAATACATGAGGGTGCTTCGTCTCTGGTTCACTTTAAATAGCATGTCTTGATTTTATTTTTTTTTGCTTGTGTCTCCACGCCTATCATCTCTTGCTAGGCTCAGATGCAATTTGCTTTTGGGATTTTTCTGTAGTTTAAAATCAGACGGCAGGTGTGCTTTTTCGCATGCAACGTGCGATTTTGAAACGATGCAAGGCATATAGAAATGCAGAAAAATTGCAGAATTTTATGTTAATTAGATGCAGGCGCCATATAAATACTAAATAATAAAAATAATAACAACTTCATTTATATTCATGAAAACATCGCAAAATTAATATCTATCTATTCCATTAATCATCTATTGGTCCAGCATAGTAAACAGCTCATATTATATTAATAATAAGAGGCAAAATTAATATTGGCATGCATACACAAACAAAAATCGCAAAACTGCACAAAAACTCAACCTGAAAAATCGAAATTCATGCATATGGGATATAGCATGTAGGACACGTCATGACAAATGTGAAAGGCCCTTACTGTAATCAGGTCTTCATTGGATACTATTCTGCCAATCAACAATCCTATTAGAATCCAAATTCTATAACTAGTGTGCCATAAAAGTGCACTTATTTTACTGTTCCCATATCATGCTAAATTGTAACTGGAATCTGCTTTTCATCAACGAGATATTGATTTTAACATGTATTTACATAGCTCTGACAAATTTTACGATAAATGTCCAATTCACACCACCAACTGTCCCTCAAAGGAATTCTCAACCTAATATCCCTACACAGCCTAGGACAAATATTTGGGATTGGCTTAGGAAGTGTATTGTGAAGAAACACTGAAAAAAAAGAGAGAGCATAAGAACTCTTGTGCTTTTGATGGAATTTAAACTATAGTGCTGTGAGGTAAGTGTGCTGACATGTAGCTGCTGCCCTAACTCTGAGCAGGTTTTGATAGTTGGTAGCATAGTGACCATAATGTGGTCTTTAAAGGCAACTGAGCAACAACGCAAACATTTTTTTTAGAATGAATCTCCCCATAAGAGAGGTTCTTAAAGAGACTCCGTAACAAAAATTGCATCCTGTTTTTTATCATCCTACAAGTTTCAAAAGCTATTCTAATGTGTTCTGGCTTACTGCAGCACGTTCTACTATCACCATCTCTGTAATAAATCACCTTATCTATCTCTTGTCAGACTTGTCGGCCTGTGTCTGGAAGGCTGCCAAGTTCTTCAGTGTTGTGGTTCTGTGATGCATCTCCCCCTCCTGGCCCCTCTCTGCACACTGCCTGTGTATTATTTAGATTAGGGCAGCTTCTCTCTTATCTTTTACAAGCTGGATAAATCCTCCTCTGAGCTGGCTGGGCTTTCACATACTGAGGAATTACATACAGACAGAGCTGTCTGCACTCTGCAGGAAGAAACAGCCTGACACTTCAGTGGAAGATAGCTGCAGGGGGAAAGAAACACACAAATGATCTCTTGAGATTCAAAAGGAAGGCTGTATACAGCCTGCTTGTGTATGGATGTATTTTCTATGTGTGGACATACTGTACATCAACCTACTTCCTGTTTTGGTGGCCATTTTGTTTGTTTATAAACAAACTTTTTAAAACTGTTTTTAACCACTTTTAATGCGGCGAGGAGCGGCGAAATTGTGTCAGAGGGTAATAGGAGATGTCCCCTAACGCACTGGTATGTTTACTTTTGTGCGATTTTAACAATACAGATTCTCGTTAACTGAGCATGCCGTTGGGGGGGGGAGCATCATTACTTACCTACATGGTGCTGCTTCTTAGGCATGTTTTACACCTGGCATGTGTGTTAGCGGTGCGATGCTCGCATTGCAACGCTCAAAACGCCATTCATGACCCTGTGGCACCGACAGAGCCATATGCATAGTGCTGCACGCCCATCGCCGCAGGATGTACTCCCTGCTGGACAGTAAGTACGTCACTGGGGTACCCGGGTTTCCCCGCTGCGCCACCGCCAACGTATTTAACTTTCCCGGCATCGCCCATTATTTGTCATTACTTCTGCTGCCTTTGTGTCGCCACGGTAACGTGCTGTTGACTTTGCGGGGGCTTGGTGGCCAAACGGGCACTTCCAGCGCAACGCAATGCGATAAGTGTGCTAGGCATCATTCACTTGCATTGCCGTTACGTCACCCTGAGGTAAAACAGGGTAATGCAACGCAAGGCAACTGTAAAAGGGGCAAACATCTTTATCTTTTGCATCATGTGAATTTTAATAGAGGATTTTTCACAGATGATGCAAAAAGATAAAGATGTTTGTACTTCTGTTTTTCAGAAAGTACTTTTGAGTCTCTAATATATTATTGATTGGCATTCTTAGTTCTGTATACAAAATGGATTCTGCTTGCTGCACCTCATGCTTGCAAAGAGAACACTATAAAAATAGATGCTGAAGACCTGAATTTGGATAACACTTGAAGAGATGCTATCAGAAAACAGATGCTTCCTAAGTCAGTTCTTCCACAGATGGTACACAAAGCCAATCTCCTCTGTAATATGCCTGAAAATTTTCCTCATAAAGCTTTTGTAGCTGAAAATATGCTTTAATCTCAGTTATTGTATGATATAAAACCTCTGGTGAAACAGGATGTTCACAACAGTCTGCAGCTAATTTGCTGTTTTGCAAGCAGGAAGTTACATGGTCCCCACATATGTTCTGCACAATGTGCAATCTGAGGCCATGACAGGACTGTGTCGGCCATATGAGGAAGAGAGTTTCCCTTCTTTTTACATCTTCTGCTTTTGTGTTGTCTGTTTAGGAGAATCAGTGCAACCAGGAAATTGTGGACGAAATCTACAAACGGAATCCCATTCTGTGCCATACGAAGAGCCCCCTATATGCGCCCCTTCTTCCGTTTCCATGTGGATCTGAGGATCATTCCCGTGAGTGTCTGTCAGATTATGATTGGTGCATCGCTGCCTCATCCATCATTGAGAGATGATTTACTCCCATCCATGCATTATTTATGGAATTGATTTACTGACAAATCCCACAGTGCTTTACAGAAAGTCTAGAACTATTTATACCGTTCCCTGCCTCAAAGGAGCTAACAATCTAATGTGCGTGCCACATGTCTGTAGGCACATACAGACTGGGAACGATTGAAGTGGAAGCTTATTGGCCTGACAGTTTTTTCTGGGTTGCCTTGGGGAAGGGGGGGGGGGGGGAGTCTCAAGTATTCACAGAAAGTATATATACACTTTAGGTAGCATGCCTAGTTTTGACAGAGCCCAGGAACCCAGCGCTGCAATATAACATTCTCACACGTTTTAAAAGTCCAAATGTGGGCTCATGTACTGTATAGTGCACATGCTAACACCTACTTCCTTCTTTGATGTAATCTAAAAAGTGACTGTGATTACAATTATTCTGCAGGATTTGATCATGCCTTGCCACGCCCTCAAAGCAACTCCTCTCCCCCAGAGCCCTCCATGCTACTCCTCCAGAGCCCTCTACACAGCTCCTCTCCTCCCAGAGCCCTCAATGCAACTCCTCTCCTCCAGAGCCCTTCATGCATCTCCTCTCCTACAGATCCCTCCATGCAACTCCTCTCCTCCAGAGCCCTCCATGCTACTCCTCCAGAGACCTCCATGCAACTCCTCCCCTTCAGAGCCCTCCATGCTACTCCTCCAGAGACCTCCATGCAACTCCTCTCCTCCAGATCCCTCCATGCAACTCCTCTCCTCCAGAGCCCTCCATGCTTCTCCTCCAGAGACCTCCATGCTACTCCCCCAGAGCCCTCAATGCAACTCCTCTCCTCCAGAGCCCTTCATGCATCTCCTCTTCTCCAGATCCCTCCATGCAACTCCTCTCTTCCAGAGCCCTCCATGCTTCTCCTCCAGAGACCTCCATGCAACTCCTCTCCTTCAGAGCCCTCCATGCTACTCCTCCAGAGACCTCCATGCAACTCCTCTCCTCCAGATCCCTCCATGCAGCTCCTCTCCTCCAGAGCCTCTATGCAGCTCCTCTCCTCCAGACCCCTCTATGCAGCTCATCTCCTTCAAAGTCCACCATGCAACTCCTCCTCCAGAGCCCTCCATGCTACTACTCCACAGCCCTATATGCAACTCCTCTTCTCCAGATCCCTCCATGCAACTCCTCTCCTCCAGATCCCTCCATGCATCTCCTCTCCTCCAGATCCCTCTATGCAGCTCATCTCCTTCAGAGTCCACCATGCAACTCCTCCTCCAGAGCCCTCCATGCTACTACTCCACAGCCCTATATGCAACTCCTCTTCTCCAGATCCCTCCATGCAACTCCTCTCCTCCAGATCCCTCCATGCAACTCCTCTCCTCCAGATCCCTCTATGCAGCTCATCTCCTTTAGAGTCCACCATGCAACTCCTCCTCCAGAGCCCTCCATGCTACTACTCCACAGCCCTATATGCAACTCCTCTTCTCCAGATCCCTCCATGCAACTCCTCTCCTCCAGATCCCCCCATGCAACTCCTCTCCTCCAGATCCCTCTATGCAGCTCATCTCCTTCAGAGTCCACCATGCAACTCCTCCTCCAGAGCCCTCCATGCTACTACTCCACAGCCCTATATGCAACTCATCTCCTCCAGATCCCTCCATGCAACTCCTCTCCTCCAGATCCCTCCATGCAACTCCTCTCCTCCAGATCCCTCCATGCAACTCCTCTCCTGCAGATCCCTCTATGCAACTCCTCTCCTCCAGAGCCCTCCATGCTACTCCTCCAGAGCCCTCCATGCTACTCCTCCAGAGCCCTCCATGCAACTCCTCTCCTTCAGAGCCCTCCATGCTACTCCTTCAGAGACCTCCATGCGACTCCTCTCCTCCAGATCCCTCCATGCAACTCCTCTCCTCCTGAGCCCTCCTTGCTACTCCTCTCCTCCAGAGCCCTCCATGCTACTCCTCCAGAGCCCTCCATGCTACTCCTCCAGAGACCTCCATGCAACTCCTCTCCTTCAGAGCCCTCCATGCTACTCCTCCAGAGCCCTCCATGCTAGTCCTCCAGAGACCTCCATGCTACTCCTCCAGAGACCTCCATGCAACTCCTCTCCTTCAGAGCCCTCCATGCTACCCCTTCAGAGACCTCCATGCGACTCCTCTCCTCCAGATCCCTCCATGCAACTCCTCTCCTCCTGAGCCCTCCTTGCTACTCCTCCAGAGCCCTCCATGCTACTCCTTCAGAGACCTCCATGCAACTCCTCTTCTCCAGAGCCTCTATGCAGCTCCTCTCCTCCAGACCCCTCTATGCAGCTCCTCTCCTTCAGAGCCCTCCATACAACTCCTCTCCTCCAGAGCCCTCCATGCTACTACTCCACAGCCCTATGTGCAACTCCTCTCCTCCAGATCCCTCCATGCAACTCCTCTCCTCCAGAGCCCTCAATGCTACTATTCTCCTCCAGAGTCCTTCATGAAACTCCACTCCTCCAGAGCCTCTATGCAGCTCCTCTCCTTCAGAGCCCTCCATACAACTCCTCTCTTCCAGAGTCCTCCATGTTACTCCTCCAGAGACCTCCCTGCAACTCCTCTCCTTCAGAGCCCTCCATGCTACTCCTCCATCAGTTCTAACTGAGAGCAACTGATTAAGTGTAAACGGGACCTAAGACACCAACCAGCTTCCCTACTCCCTTGCACACTATTCATTGTGGCAGTTAGACTTAGCAAACTGCTGTTCAGGAAATGCTTTTGAAAACAAAGAAAACCCAGGGGAATCCCCCATGAGTAGATGGACTAGTCCAAAACCTGTCAGTTTTCTCATATTTTAACTGCTTACTTTTTTTTCCCGCTGTAGTGGTCCTTTAATTGTACCTGACAAGAAGTATTTTTCACTGGATAAAAAGACAGTTATAAAATCTGACATGTTATCATTCTTTCCAACTGTAGGGATTAGATTGGGAGCTCCTCTGAGTAATTTGGTCACATGACTATGGCCTGAGTAAAATTACTGTGGAAAATGTCAGCGGTATATAAATACACAATAATACTGTATCCAAAATGTTCAAATTTTCTATTCCACTTTGATGGCTGTTTATACAGCAGAGCCCGCTTGTCTGGTGGTCTGCGTGTTTATTAGTCGCTTGTGAGCCGTACCTCATGCAGTCATGTGAGGAAATGCTCATGTCCCACTCTTTTGAGCGGGAAATGTGGGAAAGTGAGAGGCAAGGGTGGGTTTGTCACCCCCTGTAACTTAGTCACTCTAGAAGCCAACCTTTGTGGCCTTTCCTCAAGCATTGCTCTGACTGGAGGAGTCTCGGCGTGAACAAAGAGTTTATTTTGCTGCTTTTGTCTGTTTAAAGGAAGATGAATGAGTGAGTGAAAATGACAGTTAGAGTTAACTGGCGATGTTATATAAGCCCAGACTGAAGTGTGTCTTGTGCAATGGCCGCTTACTGGTAATCTCTCAGTGTATCGTCTGCAGCGGGTCATTTTCCACAAGTCTAGCTGGTCCCTAGGGGATTCCCACTCCACCAAAGAAAGGCAGCATTGTCTCCCACAGGGACCCCAGACGCCACAGAGGTTGGAAATGGCTTATTCACTCTTCTGTCCTTTGATCCCTTGTTCTTATTCCCATCCTTGAGGCTGGCAGAAAAACAGCAGTCCTCCCACATTAAATATTAAACTCGCTGCGTTTCTCCTTTATGTTGATCTACAGGAGCTATAAATAACCTGGCTGAGGCCACTTAGAATCTTTATTTATACCCTTTCTTCTGTAGAATGAATCAGTGACTGCGCCACCAGTTCTGAAGACTGATAACGGTCTAAATATATGCTGGCCAGTTTTAGGATATTCCTTTGTCCAGATGTCACAGACCCTTCTTTTTACTCCAGCTTGACGCTTTTTCAGAATCATTTGTAAATGTATGTTATCCTTTGTTCTGCTGTAAAACATACTTATACTAAATCTTTATATGTATGTGTATATATGTATATACGTATATGTGTATGTATGTGTGTATATGTATATACAGTGGTTTTGCAAAAGTATTCGGCTCCCTTGAAGTTTTCCACATTTTGTCAATACAAGAGACCAATACAAAGTGGTGTAACATTAAAAAAAGAAAAATAACTGCAAAGTGGGTTGTGTGTAATTATTCAGCCCCCTGAGTCAATACTTTGTAGAACCACCTTTTGCTGCAATTACAGTCAGATTAGATGGACAGCGTTTGTGAACAGCAGTTTTCAGATCTTGCTACAGATTCTCGATTGGATTTAGATCTGGACTTTGACTGGGCCATTCTAACACATGGATTGTAAGGCTTGGTGGTGTATTCTCCACAGTCAGCATGCAACGCATGAGCTGACGTGGAGGAGGTACACACACTAGCACAAAGAAACAGGCTATCCCTAGTATAGTGGAGGGGAGGACTGACTCCAATAGGAGATTGTGGCGCACAGAGCCGGTGCAGATCTGACAGCCACAAACAATGCTTTCGTTATAACGTCTCAGCGCAAAGTAGCGCTGAGCGCATAAACCAGAACTGAGGAGATCAGGACAGGTAGACAGAATGAACGCTTGCTAGCTAGCGGCTACTTAGCGACAGCAAGCGTCCAAAACCAGACAGACTGGAATGAGGCAGCCAATGCGTTGCGGCGATGGCGTGCCTCACAAAGACAGGACAGGATAGTCAGGAAATAGCAGGATCGAGATAGATGAACGTAACACAGATAAATATACAATAAGTATGTTTTCCTAGCGTATTACAATTACAGCTATCAATGAAACTATTTGTAACGTCTGACTAACATATGTATGTATCGGCAATGAACCGATATATGACATAAGCAGGAACGCTGACTAGGACTGGAGTAATACAGGGAACAGGACTCAGAAGGATTCGCTATCTCTTCGCAGAGATGAACGCAATCCACAAACAGTAACAGAACAGGATTCAGAAGGATTCGTTATCTCTTCGCAGAGATGAACGCAATCCACAAACAGGACCAGGAACAGGATAACTAGCTCAGCACGGGTGCTCACGGTACGCGCAAACTACCAAAACGTGCTGGAAAACTGACTAACTGAACACAGGAAATAAACAGTTCGTGTACGTATATATCAGCGACACAGATGTATCAACGTAACACGAATACAAGGAAAATAATAAACGTGCTGGTATGCATATATATTGGCAATGAACCAACATATGATGCAAAACCAGCAAAGTATCTTTAGAACAAGAAACACGATCGGGGGCTGAAGCGACAGCAAGACGGGCTTAAACTGAAGCTATGAAAACCCAAGGAAACCCTGCAGGAAGCAGATCTTTATACTGAGGTCATCCAATGGGAGCAGACATGCAGATTCCCACACAGGTGAATGATAATCAGTCACAAGCTGACAGCAGGGAAAGACAGACAAAGCTATGCAGCTTGCATGGAAATAGATCAGAACTGCCTGAGCTGCAGCACTACTACTTCCAGCAACAGCTGCTGCAGCAGCGATCATCACATGGATATGTTTTGTTTTAAACCATTCCATTGTTGCCCTGGCTTTATGTTTAGGGTCGTTGTCCTGCTGGAAGGTGAACCTCTTCCCCAGTCTCAAGTCTTTTGCAGACTCCAAGAGGTTTTCTTCCAAGATTGCCCTGTATTTGGCTCCATCCATCTTCCCATCAACTCTAACCAGCTTCCCTGTCCCTGCTAAAGAGAAGCACCCCCAGAGCCTGATGCTGCCACCACCATATTTGACAGTGGGGATGGTGTGTTCAGAGTGATGTGCAGTGTTAGTTTTCTGCCACACACTGCGTTTTGCATTTTGGCCAAAAAGTTCCATTTTGGTCTCATCTGACCAGAGCACCTTCTTCCACATGTTTGCTGTGTCCCCCACATGGCTTGTGGCAAACTGCAAACGGGACTTCTTATGCTTTTCTTTCAACAATGGCTTTCTTCTTGCCACTCTTCCATAAAGGCCAACTTTGTGCAGTGCACGACTAATAGTTGTCCTATGGACAGATTCCCCCACCTGAGCTGTAGATCTCTGCAGCTCATCCAGAGTCACCATGGACCTCTGGACTGCATTTCTGATCAGCGCTCTCCTTGTTCGGCCTGTGAGTTTATATATATATACAGGGAGTGCAGAATTATTAGGCAAGTTGTATTTTTGAGGAATAATTGTATTATTGAACAACAACCATGTTCTCAATGAACCCAAAAAACTCATTAATATCAAAGCTGAATATTTTTGAAAGTATTTTTTAGTTTGTTTTTAGTTTTAGCTATTTTAGGGGGATATCTGTGAGTGCAGGTGACTATTACTGTGCATAATTATTAGGCAACTTAAAGGGACTCCGAGCAGTGCAGAAACTATGGAAAGATGCATATCATTTTAAAGCTCTCTTTCTCCTCTTTCCAATGATATATAAACCACCGCGGCCGCGATTTCGATCGCGAAAATAGAGAAAACTAAAAGGTGTAGGGCAACGATTTAGGTGTCGTCAGAAAGAGGAGAAAGAGAGCTTTAAAATGATATCCATCAAGCCATAGTTATATTGTATTACACAGGACGACACTTTCCCCAGTGTCAGAAGCTCCATTCTGCTGAATGCAGCTGCTGACTTTGACAAAAAGTCGCCCTGTGTAATACAATATAACTATGGAAAGATGGATATCATTTTAAAGCTCTCTTTCTCCTCTTTCTGACGACACCTAAATCGTTGCCCTACGCCTTTTAGTTTTCTCTATTTGCGCGATCAAAATCGGGGCCGCGGCAATTTCAATCGCGAAAATAGCGAAAACTAAAAGGCGTAGGGTGGCGGTTTATATATCATTGGAAAGAGGAGAAAGAGAGCTTTAAAATGATGTGCATCTTTCCATAGTTTCTGCACTGCTCGGAGTCCCTTTAACAAAAAACAAATATATACCCATTTCAATTATTTATTTTTACCAGTGAAACCAATATAACATCTCAACATTCACAAATATACATTTCTGACATTCAAAAACAAAACAAAAACAAATCAGTGACCAATATAGCCACCTTTCTTTGCAAGGACACTCAAAAGCCTGCCATCCATGGATTCTGTCAGTGTTTTGATCTGTTCACCATCAACATTGCGTGCAGCAGCAACCACAGCCTCCCAGACACTGTTCAGAGAGGTGTACTGTTTTCCCTCCTTGTAAATCCCACATTTTATGATGGACCACAGGTTCTCAATGGGGTTCAGATCTGGTGAACAAGGAGGCCATGTCATTAGTTTTTCTTCTTTTATACCCTTTCTTGCCAGCCACGCTGTGGAGTACTTGTACACGTGTGATGGAGCATTGTCCTGCATGAAAATCATGTTTTTCTTGAAGGTTGCATTTTCCTGTACCACTGCTTGAAGAAGGTGTCTTCCAGAAACTGGCAGTAGGACTGGGAGTTGAGCTTGACTCCATCCTCAACCCGAAAAGGCCCCACAAGCTCATCTTTTATTATACCAGCCCAAACCAGTACTCCACCTCCACCTTGCTGGTGTATTGCACACCTTGTGCTTTTGGGCACTCCAGTGATGTTGCAGCTCTGAAATATGGCCAAACTGGTGGCAAGTGGCATGTTGGCAGCTGCACGCTTGACTTTTCTCAGTTCATGGGCAGTTATTTTGCGTCTTGGTTTTTCCACACCCTTCTTGCGACCCTGTTGACAATTTTGAATGAAACGCTTGATTGTTCGATGATCACGCTTCAGAAGCTTTGCAATTGTAAGAGTGCTGCATCCCTCTGCAAGATATCTCACTATTTTTGACTTTTCTGAGCCTGTCAAGTCCTTCTTTTGACCCATTTTGCCAAAGGAAAGGAAGTTGCCTTATAATTATGCACACCTGATCTAGGGTGTTGATGTCATTAGACCACACCCCTTCTCATTACAGAGATGCACATCACCTAATATGCTTAATTGGTAGTAGGCTTTCGAGCCTATACAGCTTGGAGTAAGACAACATGCATAAAGAGGATGATGTGGTCAAAATACTCATTTGCCTAATAATTCTGCACTCCCTGTATATATCCTCTTGCCGACTGCTCCACACCGATTGGTGTGAAGTGCTTGGGGCGGGGGTTGCAGGAGATTGCGCGCGCCGATGGAGGGTCAGGCATGGGAAGTCTTGTAATGGGACATCTCTTGCTACTCAAATGGCAGAAATTGCCAGAAAGGAAGTGACTATTTGCCTGTGGGTATCTTTAGACCTAATGGCCTAATGCTGATTGTAATCAAACCATTTTCCAGATAACATATGAAACATTCTGTAATTGTGGTGATAACATTGTTTGTCATGGACCATTAGCAGCTGCTATTGCAAATTGTCTACCCTGCCCAAGTGGGAAATAACTGAGTGCATTAGATTATCATCACTGTATAATGGCTGCTTGCTTGGCAATTAGGCAGAGTGTATATTTGCTGTTGTAGCCACATTTAAGTTGGACCTGAACTCAGAACTTCCTCTCTGCTCTAAAAGCTACGCACCAGCATAATAGCCTTTAAAGAAAAACATTTCGTTGTTACAGCTGATCCAAATCCTGCAATAAATCTGCAGTGTGTCCACTTCCTGCTTTCATGGAAACAGACATAGGGCTAACATTCTGTGTTTACAACTTAGCTGCTCTGCCGTGGCAGAAGATGTTCCTGAGCTGACACAGCTGAAAGATCAAATTACAGTTGGGATTAGTCACAGATGGGGGGAATCAGACAGGTTAAACTCTCTAAATACATATAGGGTACATTTCTCTATGTTTTACTTCTGCCCTGTGCAAAAGTTCAGGCCCACTTTAAAGGGGAACTCCTATGTTGTGTAGGGAAAAAAGAACCTTTTTTTTCAGCAAACTTTCAAGCAAGGATTTTAGTCAAACTCTTGAGACAAATGATTGTAGTGATCTGCTGAGAGGAGAATGGAGTGTGTAAACATGATCAGAACAGGGTTGTGCATTAGAAATATAATGATTTGACATCCTTTTGGTGTTCTGCCCTTTTTTTCTACGTTTACTTTGTGATCGCTGTGATTGGCTTTCAGTGATCACAGGGCCGTTTACCAGCGCATGGAGCTCAGCTGTAATCAGACAGCTGAAGTTAGCGGCGATCGAGGCGGGAGCGTGCGGAGCCACTCTGCTGAAATCTACATCCTACCAGTGATACAAGGCTCCAAACAGGATGTAGATTGCAACAGGCTGCGCCTGCAACAGGTTAAAGGACGCCCGAGGTGACATGTGACATGATGAGGTAGACATGTGTATGTACAGTGCTAAACTTACAAATAACTAGCCTATGTTCCCTTTTTTTCTGTTTCTTCCTCGAAAGTGTGAACTGCAAGTGACAGCTTCTCTCAAGTCAGACTATAGTATAATCCTCACTGGTATTGAATTCCAGCTGTAAAACTCTTTCCTTGATTAGAACTGCTTCCAAGTGCAGGCGATAGATAAAAAAGTCAATAGATCATACATTTTGGGACACTGAAACACTGTGTCAGCATGTGAGACAATACAAACAATAAACATTATTTTCTTAGCTGATACACAGAAAATAACACTGCAGCCTGCAGGATTCTAGAAAAGTCATTTTTAGATGAAAAAGGTTAGATACAATTGTTTATCTAGTCAATTTATTGTCACCTCAGGTTTTCTTTATAGTGCCCACTACTGATACAATCTTGATTGTACAATCCTACCACTTTTGTGTAATATGAGGGACTACCTAAAATATCCATCCAAAGTATATTCACTCGGTTTACGCTTCTCCTACATAGATGTGGTAAGACGGTACAATCAAGAATGTAAGTGGACATCACATGATGCTGAATCCACCAAGAAACAGATCTCTCTCTGATCGAATCTGATAGGAGAGAGATCTGTTGCCTGCCCATACACCGCAGGCCAATTACCAATCAACTTTAGAATGAAATCAGCCTTGTGACACTGCATCTGCTGCCCTCCGGTTACATAGAAGTGGTAAACTTGTATAATCGAGAATGTATCATTAGTGAACACTATATAAAGTACTGTGTATGATTTTCCTAAGTAGTTTGATTCTCAGGCACTCTTTTTGAGTTTATGGTTAAAGGGGCACAATGTCGAAAAATTGTAAAATTTAAAATATATGCAAACAGACAAATAAGAAGTACAATTTTTCCAGAGTAAAATGAGCCATAAATTACTTTTCTCCTATGTTGCTGTCACTTACAGTAGGTAGTAGAAATCTGACAGAAGTGACAGGTTTTGGACTAGTCCATCTCTTCATAGGGGATTTTCAGCAAGACTTTTATTCTTTATAAAGATATTCCCTAAACAGGATTTAAACAATGATGCTGGCCAGCTTCCCTGCTTGCTTCACAGTGAACAGCCATTCACTAAGTGCTTTTGAAAATAAATAAATCCGTGAGATACCCCTATGAAGAGATGGACTTGTCCAAAACCTGTCACTTCTGTCAGATTTCTACTACCTACTGTAAGTGACAGCAACATAGGAGAAAAGTAATTTATGGCTCATTTTACTCTGGAAAAATTGTACTTCTTATTTGTATATGTTTGCACATATTTTAAATGTTACAATTTTTCACCAGTATTTTGAGTGTAGCTAAACTTTTTTGGATAGTTTTATTTTTTTAAGTTGCTAATACACCTTGTTGATTGCTCCTTTTTTCCAGCCCATAATGTCAGGGGTTACACAGCTTTGCGGGACGAGGCAGTGAAGGTCTTCAATTCGCTCCAGCAAATGGAGAGTGAGAGAGACCCTGTGCCGTTGATGCAGGGGGTCCTCCAGACGTGCCTTGACTTGAGACCTTTACGGGACGAAATTTACTGCCAAGTCATCAAGCAGACCACCGACCCTCCGGAACCCGGGAGTTTGTCGGACCTTCGGTACTGGCAGCTACTTACCTGCATGAGCTGTACTTACTTGCCCAGCCCTGCTGTCCTTCGTTTTCTCCAGTTTCACTTACAAAGGTAAGAAACCTTTGATGGTCATTATAAATAAGACTAAATCTAATATGTATACTTGTGTGTTTCAAAAAGGGTCAGCGACGGCACAGTTTTCAATAGAATGGCTTATTGAGAAGAGAGAGAGGAACATCCTTGTCCATATTAATGCAAAAACATTGTAAATAAAGTGTAGACCCTATAATGGACAGCTTACACTATTTGCTGATCCTCACACAGAATATACTATTTTGCCAAAGTTATTGAGACGTCATTGAATAGGTAGTTGCCTATATGCATTTTGCCAAGTGTAATGTTTGGTGGAGGAGGTATTAAAGTGTGATTTTTTTCCAGGGATTAGGCTTGGCACCTTAGTTCCAGTGAAAGGAACTTGGAATGCTTCAGGATATCAAGACATTGTGGACCATTTTGTGTTCCCGACTTTGTGAGAACAGTTTGGGGATGGCCCTTTATTGTTCCAGCATGACTGCACACCAGTGCACAAAGTAAGGTCCATACAGACATGGATGGATGAGCAAGTTTGGTGTGCAGGAACTTGACTGACTTGCTCAAAGCCCTGACCCCAACTCAATAGAAAACCTTTGGGATAAATTATAGTGTAGACTGTGAGCCAGGCCTTCTCATCCAACATCGCTGCATGACTTCACTGATGCTCTTCTGGAGGAATAGTCCAAAACATTGCCATAAACACATGCCTAAACCTTGTGGAAAGCCTTATCAACAACAACAACAACAAATAACATTTGTAAAGCGCTTTTCTCCCGTGGGACTCAAAGCGCATAAGCATGGCTCCGACCATCGTGGTACAGGGGAAGAATTTTATAAATCTGGAAATGCCAGGCTAAACAGGTGGCTTTTCAGTCTGGATTTGAATAGCTCCAGGGATGGTGCTGTCTTTACTGGGTGTGGTAGGGAGTTCCAAAGAGTAGGGGCAGCATGACAGAAGGCTCTGTCTCCAGATTTTTTGAGGTGCACTCTGGGAGTGACCAAGTTTATAGAACTTGCTGATCTGAGGTTGTGAGAGGTGTGGTGCAGCTTCAGCAAGTCCTTCATGTATCCAGGGCCCAGATTGTGCAGGGATTTGAATGTCAGCAGTCCAATCTTGAAGAGTATTCTCCATTCTACTGGTAGCCAGTGCAGTGAGCGAAGGATCGGTGTAATGTGACAGTGGCGAGGCTGGTTTGTTAGCAATCTGGCAGCAGCATTCTGCACTAATTGCAGGCGACGCAAGTCTTTTTTGGGGAGGCCAGCATAAAGGGCATTGCAGTAGTCCAGCCGTGATGTGATGAAGGCGTGGACTAGGGTTTGAAGATCCTCTGGGGGAATCAGATGTTTAATCTTTGCAATGTTCTTCAGATGAAAGAAGGAAGATTTAACTACAGATGAAATTTGGTTTCTGAAACTCAATTCCCCATCGATTAGTACGCCAAGGCTGCGCACAAGGTTGAAGCTGTTTATGTCTGAATTCCCAATCCTGATTGGTGTTGCTTTAGGATAGAGCTGTTTTGATGGCGAGCACTGGCTTTGGACAAACAGGACCTCAGTTTTGTCAGCATTCAGTTTCAACCAGTTATCATTCATCCATGCCTGAAGCTCAGCTAAGCAAGAGTTTATTTTTGGGGTAGGGTCTGTTCCACCAGGTTTGAAGGACAGGTATAGCTGTGTGTCATCGGCGTAGCAGTGGTACGTCAGGCCATGTCGTTGGATAAGTGTACCGAGTGGCAACATGTAGATTGCAAACAGCAGAGGGGATAGGATTGATCCTTGTGGCACTCCGAATTGTAGAGGTGCAGGTTTGGACATTATAGGTCCTAGGGATACTCTCTGTGTTCTGTCAGTCAGGAATGATCTGAACCACTGGAGGACTGATCCACTGATGCCACAGTACTCCTGCAGTCTGTTAAGCAGGATTTCATGGTCAACTGTATCAAAAGCAGCTGAGAGATCCAACAGGATTAGGATGGAGCATTCCCCTCTGTCCCTTGCCATGAGCAGATCGTTATCAGAAGAGTTGAAGCTGTTATAGCTGGAACGGGAGGGCCATTTTCGTATTAAAGCTTATGGGTTAGAGTGGGATGTCATTAAAATTCATGTGTAAAGGCAAGTGCCCCGATACAGTACACTATATTGCCAAAAGTATAAGGATCCAGGTCATAAGTACTGGATCCAGGAAGCCTATGGACTATTCAGAGGCTTCCCAGTAATGAAGGAAATATCTAACTTTGATACTTTTGTTTCGCTTAGATTGTTGTATTATTAATTGTTAAACCACCAACATATTAGGCAGCACTGTACAATAGATGGGGAGAAATTACAACATTAAACAATATTACACAGGGGCATTACAGCATGAACAATGCTACACAAAATAGGGATGTAGCAAACAATGCTGCGCAGATTGCAAAAATATAGCAGACAAGTCACTGATTCCATATGGTGGCAGAAAAGAGCACATAGGGCGGAGGGCCCAGACAAATAACCTTACAATGTAAGGGATGGGGTAGAGGGACACAAAAGGGGAGGGGTGTATGTCCAAGGGAGGAGTTTGGAACTATAAAGATGGCTGGTAAGCAAGATAGGTCTTTAAGGATTGCTTGAATGAGTTGAAGATGGTGGCAAGCCCGATGGACGGAGTTCCATGGATAGTTCTATACAGTAGAGGCTGCTCTGGAGAAGTCCTGGAGCTTCGTAACTGAGCAAGTGATGCGAGGGGTGGACATCTGTAGAGTGTTGGAGGAGTGTAGAGAATTGGTTTGTCGAGCATCTCTGGACAAGATCTGAGATGTACAAACTGGAGGTATGGTGGATGGATTTGTATGCTGGGAAGAACGGTTTAAAATTAATTCTGAGGGGGGCACTAAACCAGTGAAGGGACTTGTGAAGAGGGACAGCTGGAGAGGAGTGGTGGGAGGAGTGAATGAGCCTGGCAGCTGCTTTCATAATTGATTGCAGGGGTCAGAGTTGTAGGAAGTCCAGACAGGATGACATTGCAGTAGTGCAGACAGGAGATGACCACAGCATGGACCAGGAGTTAGGCATTTTGTTCATGTAGAGTAACATTTTATGGCTGTGATGCAGCCCTGAGAAGATCCCACCACACAAAGAGTGTATTGCTCTTAAGTGGTTAAAGCAGGGGTTCTCAAACTGGGTGCCGCAGCACCCTGGTGCGCCTCGGGCACCTTTCAGGGGTGCCTCGGCACGCATCCTGATCCTTTATGCAATACCATCAGGTAATGCAACCGTGCATTGATATACAATGTGGCTGCATTACCTGCTAGTTAACCTTTAGTCCCCGCAACCATGGGTGAAGTTGAACATGAGAGGAATCGCTGTGCCTAATAAACATCACTAGCTACTTAGAGTGGGTCGTCGCCTGATAAGGGTCATAATTGCATTTCGGTAGTTGTTTTTGCCGAGGGTGCCTTGAAAAAATTTCAAAGCCACTGAGGTTGCCTTCACCCAAAAAAGTTTGGTAACCACTGGGTTAAAGGAATACTGTTGGGGGGTCGGGGGAAAATGAGTTGAACTCACCCGGGGCTTCTAATGGTCCCCCGCAGACATCCTGTGCCCTCGCAGCCACTCACTGATGCTCCGACCCCGCCTCCGGTTCACTTCCGGAATTTCAGACTTTAAAGTCTGAAAACCACTGCGCCTGCGTTGCCGTGTCCTCGCTCCCGCTGATGTCACCAGGAGCGTACTGCGCAGGTCCAGTATGTCTGTGCCTGCGCAGTATGCTCCTGGTGACATCATCAGGAGTCTGAAATTCCGGAAGTGAACCGGAGGCGGTGTTGGAGCATCGGTGAGTGGCTGCGTGGGCACAGGATGTTGGGGGACCATTAGAAGCCCCGGGTAAGTTCAACTCATTTTCCCCCGACCCTCTAGTAGTCCTTTAAATAGCTATCAGAACACAAGAGACCTCTGAAGTAAACAGTACTGTCTTTTCCACTGAATATCACATGAGCACACAATTGGTAAATAAGATGAAGCAGCATTTAGGCATGACACTCCTGGCCACATTGCCTGGATTCAGCTACATCCGTTATGCTATTTGTATTCCCCATGGAGATACAGTAGCTGGTTACATAACTGTTCTTTGCTGAACACAACAGTTCCATCTGATTTTATGGTACTGGTAGGGCAGCGGGAACACTCAGCACCTCTCTCTGGAATGTTCAGTTTTACAATCCTAATGTCTGTTGATTTACTGGGAATGCCCATGATATGTTCCACTTTGTAGAATACAGAAAAAATTCCCTGCCACTGAAATGGAGAAATATGCAGACTTCATCCTGGCATCCCTGGAGAAGACTAAACAGCGGGAATTTGTTCCATCCTATGAGGAGATCTCAGTGCTGATCCAGAGGCAGGCATTGATGTGCACTGTGCACTACCCCGGGGCTGGGGTGTGTAAGGTTCCTATCACATCTCACACCACTGCTGAAGAGGTGAGCTCCGCTATGTTCTCTGGCCCTGGAATTATAAGCTCTGTTCTGCAGGACCATCCACTCCTGTTGTGTCTTTGTAATTGTCTTTATTTCCCTTATTTAGTCTGAAGTGCTTGATAGTAAAGGTGGCCACACATCTCTCGACTTGGTGGCCTATCGACCATGAAAATCAGTGCTGCCAAGAGCATGCCCAATCAACAATTGGTCGCATGTGTCGTTCGGACATGCCGCTTGATGTCACTCCGTCGTGGTCGCTGTGGTAACGGCGAGTGATATCAGGATTAGTGATGAACGTGGCGAAGGCCCTGGTGGTGCCCATCCGTCTTCTGAGTCCCCCGCTTTGTTTGATTAGCATACCGCTATCGCTATATGTGTGTGGGTGCGGCGGACTTGCCCGATTCCCAAGAGATTTCATGCTGAAATCAATCAGGAATCGGCTTGCGGTGTATAGGCAGCCAACAGATCTCTCTCTATTCAGATTCTATCTGAGAGAGATTTGTCTCTTGGTCGAATCTTCCCATTATCGCTAAAAGAGGAACGGTAGCGAAAAGAGGAAAAAATAAATCAATTCATTGCAAAGTGAGAAGTTTAAAAATAGCAGAATGATGAAGAAATTGTGCACTTTGTTCATATTGTTCCTACATTCAGCCTGTTCGTAATCACCTCTACTACTGGCAGACATGAGGAAAAGCAGACAGCACCAACTGCCATTGGCCTCAATTCACTAAGCTTATCTCCTGTCTTTAATAACTCTTCTAGAGTTGTTACCATGGTGATAAGGCATGTAGTATTCAGGAAACATTTTACCTCAGGCAAACCTAAAGTTAACTCTTCTGTCTTTAAGTTAACTCTTCAATCCTTAAAATAACTCCAGAGTTAAAGGGAAGGTTCAGGGAAACCTGTAAAAAAATAAAAATCCCTATCCACTTACCTGGGGCTTCCTCCAGCCCGTGGCAGGCAGGAGGTGCCCTCGCCGCCGCTCCAGAGGCTTCCGGTTGTCTTCGGTGGCCGACCCGACCTGGCCAGGGCGGCTGCCAGGTCGGGCTCTTCTGCGCTCCAAGGACGGGCTCTTCTGCGTCCCACGCGGGCGCGCTGACGTCATCGGACGTCCTCCGGGCTGTACTGCGCATGCGCATGTGCAGAGAGCAGAGGAAAAGTAACTTGTTATAAACATTTGTAATTATGTGTGATACCTGACACCACAGCTTTTTATACTTTTTATTTTTCAGAGAAAAATACTCTGTAGTCTGGTATGCAAAAAACAACACTGGCTGTGCATAGAAGCAGACACCCCTTTTGCGGATTATTTGTTCCAATAGAGCTAAATCTTACACACAATAAATTGCAGCTTTTGCCTCTGATATTTAACATGAAAAGTAGGGAAATGTTTACACTGCTACTTAGACATTATGTATACATTATCATTTTAGAACACTTAGGTATTGATAGTGTTCCTTTAACCTTTTTTCACAAAGGTTGGTAAGAGGCACCCAGAAGTAGATAAAACTGAATTAAAAACAGAATATAGAGGTGGGTTACCTCAAAAACAACAAGTTCATATAAATATAAATTTTAATAAGAACAGGCAATGTGTTTTGTGGGTCTGAGCCTCCATGTCTGGCGTGCACCTTGCACAGGACAGGAGGAAAACGGAGAGGAATGCACCCTGTGTGTATTTAGAGTTTAGCCTAATTCCCCCTCACCTGTAGCTGTAATTTGATCTCACGGCTGTGTCAGCTGGCTGTCACGTCAGAGCTGCTAATTTGTAAACACAGGATAATAACCCTGTGTCTGCGTCCATGAAATCAGGAAGTAAACACTGCGGATGTATTGCAGGATTTATATCAGCTGTAACAAAAATGTTTTACTTTTTTATTATGTTGTTGCTTATCTTTTAGAGCAGGGAGGAAGTTTTGAGTTCAGGTCCGCTTTAAGCTCTGTATAGTACATTGAGCGACATGTCTATGTATTTATCACAGATCCCTCACCGTTCTGTCTCTCCCCACAGCTGGTTGCTGAGCTGATGAATAGGCTCAACCTGAGCTGCAGCCAAAACATATTTGCCCTGTATGAGCAGAACAACAAATACGAGCAAGCACTGAGCAAAGCCACTATCGTTGCAGACATCCTCACCAGGTTTGAAAAGTAAATAAAGCTTTATTGTTGTGGTCAGAGGGAGGGGATGCTGGGAAGAGGATCTGAGAGCATCTTACAGTGTATCATGTTTCTTTTATTTCATCCATTTGTGCATCATCTATTTGCTGTCTAGATGACTGGAAGCAGGCAAAGGTCTTTTTTTGCTTTAATATGTATTTATTTGTAATAAAGGCTTTCTATTATACAGCGTATAAAACATTTAGGCTAGGTTCACAGTGGGACTTTGCGTTGTGATGCGTCGTTAAAGCCACAATGCAGCATTACAGCGCAACGCGAAAAAGGTGGTAACGCCCATTAATGCTGCATTACTGTCGCATACAATAAGTACAGTAAAGCATACAGGCAATGAAACGTATGCTTTCCTGTACATAGTAACATGTGTGTTTAGAGATAACACACTGCAGCTATGCGATACCATAACGCTACCCGTTACAATGTGACACTCACTGTGAACATCCCATAGGATTATGATTGCAGTGCGGTAATCTGCATTAGAAGGCAGCTCCACAGCGCCCCACTGTGAATGTAGCCTTAATATCATGAAAAATGAACACTTGTCCTGAAACTAGCAGTCATTTTGAGTGTACTGAGATAAGCGGATCACCGTTCTATGTACTTCTGCTGATGAACTCATGCTAGGGCTGTATTGACCGCGGGTCACACTTGTCCATGCAGAAAACCATCAGTTTTCTGGCATCAGCATTTTTAAATTTGCGTTTTTCCTGCATTTGTGTTTTTTCGTGCGTTTTTTTTATGCATTCACACATTTCCGTTTTTTAATCAATATTCATATTTAACAAGTAAAAAACAATAGTTTTTACCTTGTTTGGGCAAAAAGGCATCAAAAATGTATGCAAAGTGAGTGTGTTTTTTTCACCATAGGAAAGGATTGCATGCAGAAGTAGAAAGCATAAGTTCTGCAAACAGCATGCAGAGAGAATGAACTTGTTTAGCGTTTTAAAAACGCATCTAAAAATGCATTGAAGAAACCTACCAATACTGTACACATTTTGTGCAGCCCATAGACTATCATTATGTGCGTTTTTGCATGTGTTTTCTAAAACGCATGTGATTCAAATAAGTGTGATCCAAGCCTTAGGCACTTGCAAGTGGGATGAGGGCTGTAGTGAGTGCAGAGGGTCCCATGTGTTCATGGCTGTGAAGCTGTACCACATCCGCTATCCCAGCCTGGCCACAATATCATAAATGATAACGCTGTGTCAGGGCTGGTTCACACTGGAGCGCTTTTCAGCCCTTTGCTGAGCGCCAGCGCTCAGCAAAGGCGATGCGCAGATGTATCCCCATGGGATCATTCTCACTGCAGCGTTCGCGTTTTGCATAAATCGCAAACGCGCTGCATCCTCGGCAGAGAATTTCAAACATGCCTGATCACGCTTTTGATTACTAAACTGTTGGAAATGGAGGCTGATTGGTCATGCAGATCCCTGGCGGCTTCAAACAACCGATTAAAGAGACACTGAAGCGAAAAAAAAAATGATATAATGAATTGGTTGTGTACTATGAATAATTACTAGAAGATTAGCAGCAAAGAAAATATTCTCATACTTTTATTTTCCGGTATATAGTGTTTTTTCTAACATTGCATTATTCTATATATGTGCAGATTACACAACACTCAGCATTCAAAATGAGTCTTTCAGAGCAGTCTGTGAAGTAATGACATCTTCTCTGGCGGAGGAAAAGTAAATAGTCCAGGAACAGTTGAGATAATAAAAGTCAGATAACAGCCCTCTCCACGACTAACTTAGTCGGAGAGCTTAAAGGACTTACGAGGCGAAAATGCTAAAAAAAGTAAATTACCTGCCTCATTTTTATGGCAGCTGAATGTGGTGAATTCACTGCCTGTCAGCTGCTCTCTTGTACCGTCCTCCGGGCACTGACAAGCAGCAGTTTAACACATACGCCCCCTTCCCGGCCGCCTTTCCCTGTCTGAAAGAGCCCTTAAAAGAGACACTGAAGCGGAAAAAAAATGATGATATTATGATTTGTATGTGTAGTACAGCTAAGAAATAAAACATTAAGATCAGATACATCAGTCTAATTGTTTCCAGTACAGGAAGAGTTGAGAAACTCCAGTTGTTATCTCTATGCAAAAAAGCCATTAAAGGACTTACGAGGCGAAAATGCTAAAAAAAAGTAAATTACCTGCCTCATCTTTTATGGCACGGAGGACGCCGTCCGCACCCTCCGTGCCGATCCGCCGGGTCCCCCCGCTCATTAGCCCCCCCAGCCCGGCTGCCGACCCCACGGCCCGGGTCGGGCTCTCCTGCCACCCGCAATATGGCCGCTTCCTTTGGCCGCGGCTGCGCAGTCCGCCTGGCCGCGAGTGCGGCTGCGCAGCTCTAGGGCCAGCCCCCCCTGATCCACGCTACGTAGCTACGACCCGGGCCGTGGGGTCAGCAGCCGGCCCGGGGGGCTAATGAGCGGGGGGACCCGGCGGATCGGCACGGAGGGCGCGGACGGCGTCCTCCGTGCCATAAAAGATGAGGCAGGTAATTTACTTTTTTTAGCATTTTCGCCTCGTAAGTCCTTTAATGGCTTGTTTGCATAGAGATAACAACTGGAGTTTCTCAACTCTTCCTGTACTGGAAACAATTAGACTGATGTATCTGATCTTAATGTTTTATTTCTTAGCTGTACTACACATACAAATCATAATATCATAATTTTTTTTCCGCTTCAGTGTCTCTTTAAGGGCTCTTTCAGACAGGGAAAGGCGGCCGGGAAGGGGGCGTATGTGTTAAACTGCTGCTTGTCAGTGCCCGGAGGACGGTACAAGAGAGCAGCTGACAGGCAGTGAATTCACCACATTCAGCTGCCTGTATGAAAGAGCCTTCAATTGGCTGGGGACAATCCATGGACCCGGTACATTTCACTCTTTCTCCTAAGTTTCTCCTAGGAGATCACTTTTCACCTTCTATTTAAAATAACTTTTGAGCACTCTGCAGTTGAAAAGGTACCAAAAAGTAGATGAAAAGTACTGTCAAGATGATTCTAGAGGCCTCTACCCACTACACGATTTTTCCATCAACTGGCGTTTTTTTTTTTTTGAGCGATGAGCAATCTTTTCCGCGATCTCCCCATGTGAGTACAGACATGCAATTACGGAAACGTAATTTGGCAAGGCGCAGCGATCTTTAACCATTGCCACCCCCCTTCCCCATCCTGAATTGACTAGGACGGCGATCTGTCCTCTTCTCCGCCTCTCACAGGCATCAGCTTATGAGAGGGCTTAGATTTCCAGCCTCTCTGAGGGACAGCCGAGTGCCCCCTGTACAGCGCTGCACTAGATAGCAGCACCAAATGTAAACAAAGGGGATTTCTTTCCCCTTTCATCTAGTAGCGGCCTGCTAGCCGCAGTCGTAGCTAGCAGGCTGATTACGGAGCTCCGCGAATCGGGAGGTACCGATCACTCATGCGCACGATCCCCTGCAAAACCCCGCCCCAGGACTTGACACTAATCAGCGTTAGGCGGTCCTGGGGCTGCCACCTTCCCAACAGCTATTGGCATTAGGCGGTTGGGAAGGGGTTAAGATCCCATGTGAAGTACTACTATCGCTTGAACTCTGGTTCATGCCGATCATGTGCCATCACATATACCCACCAGCAGGAAAATGGTTCGGGGAACATTCATCGCCGGGGGACGTAGCTGGGATCCATCTAGCTGGGAAAGTTAAGAAACGTCAGTTGTTATCTATGCAGAAGAGCTTCTCTGAGCTCCACAATTGGTCCCTGATTCCTGCAGCACTATACATCAAAGAAACAGTGACAGACAGATTTAGATAAGGTTCAGTGAGAAGAGAAGTTCAAAGGTTCATTAGCTCTGCAAACCACACTTAGGAATTTAAACTATAAGACAGAGCAAACTGCAAATATGACAATATGATGCCAAGCTATTAAAAATGCTATATAACTGAAAATAAAAATATTAGACTAATTGCTTTGCTACTGATGTCCTATTCCTTATCCGTACTACACATATAATTCATTATATCATACGTTTTTTTCCCCCGCTTCAGTGTCACTTCAGTACACATGAACTGAGAGGGATATGGAGGCTGCCATATTCATTTCCTGTTAAACAATACCAGTTTGCCTGGCAGTCCTGCTGATCTCTTTGGCTGCAGTAGTGTCGAAATCATACATCTGAAACAATCATACAGCTAATCCAGTCATACTTCAGTCAGAAACACCTGATCAGCATTTTTGTTCGGGGTCTATGGCTAAAAGTATTGGAGGCAGAAGATCAGCAGGGCAGCCAGGCCATGTGCATTGTTTTAAAGGAAATAAATATGTCATCTTCCATATCCTTTTCAGTTCAGGTGTGCTTTATACTATAATATATATATATATATATATATATATATATATATATATATATATATATATATATATATATATATATATATATACTAGCTGGTTGCCCGGGTTCGTATTTGGCTTGTGTTGGGTCTGCCCACTTTTTCTAACCCTAACACACAATTACTTAATGACCAAGTATGTGAGCTTTGCGGTCTTTGGCATCAATAATTTGCAATTAAATAAAATTAATCTGATTGGATGTGGCTCCACCCCCTTTCTGAATTTGAACCCCAATCACCCAATGGCCAACTGTACCAGGTACAGGTGATTAACAGTGCAAGAATGGCAGCAATTAAATATTCCCATTAAAATTCAATAGGTATTTTGATTGGCTTTTATAGGCTCCACCCACTTTTCTGAATATTAATCCCAGTCACCCATAGACCAACTGTGCAAAGTTTGAGAACCCTACCATTAACAGTGTAAGAATGACTGCAGTTTACATTTGCGCAATGAAATTTGTATTTTTCTCCATCCACTTATTTCCTAACATTGTTCAGGTATGTATTTGGCTGGTGTTGGCTCCGCCTACTGTTTCTAACCCTAACACACAATTACTCAATAACCAAGGTTGTGAGCTTTGCGGTCTTTGGCACCAATAATTTGCATTGAGATTAAACAAATCTGATTGGCTGTTTGTGGCTCCACCCCTTTGTCTGAATTTGAACCCCAGTAACCCAATGACCAACTGTACCAGGTTTAAGGCTTGTGCCCTTAACAGTGCAAGAATGGCAGCAATGAAATATTCCCTGAAAAATCAATAGGTAATTTTTGATTGCCTTTTGTAGGCTCCACCCACTTTTCTGAATATTAACCCCAGTCACCCAGTAACCAACTGTGCAAAGTTTGAGAACCCTACCATTAACAGTGTAAGAATGGATGCTGTTTACATTTTCCCAGTAAAATTTGTATTTGTCTCCGCCCACTTATGACCCTGCATTGCCCGCTTATGTATTTGGCTGGTGTTGGCTGTGCCCACTTTTCTAACCCTAACGCACAATTAATCAATTACTCAATTACCAAGTTTGCGAGCTTTGCGGTGTTTGGCATCAATAATTTCCATTGGAATGAAACAAATCTAATTGGCTGTTTGTGGCTCCACCCCCTTTCTGAAATTGAACCCCAGTCACCCAATGATCAACTGTACCAGGTTTGAGGCTTGTGCCATTAACAGTGCAAGAATGGCAGCAATGTAAATATTCCCCTTGAAAATCAATAGGTTAATTTTGATTGGCTTTTATAGACTCCACCCACCTTTCTGAATTTTAATCCCAGTCACCCTGTGACCAACTGGGCAAAGTTTGAGAACCCTATCATTAACAGTGTAAGAATGGCTGCAGCTTACATTTTCGAGTGAAATTTGTATTTGTCTCCGCCCCCTTTTTGGTTATGGGAATAAAAAGTATCCTATACTTTATTCAAGGTAATGTACTATGTGTGTGCCAAATTTCATTCAAATCCGTTCAGCCATTTTTGCGTGATCGAGTAACAAACATCCAAACATCTAAACATCCAAACATCCGAACTTTCCCATTTATTATATTAGTAGGATATACCTTATTGTATTTAGTTTGTATGGCACCTAAAGCACTTTTTGAGTATCTTCCTTTCTTTTCCAACAGCCTTACATGCAAAGAAAAAGGGTTTGAAACAAGATGGAGGTTGTACTTCAAGCTGTACTGTTTCCTTGACCTAGAGGATATTGCTAAAGACAGTCTGGAATATTCTTTCCTTTTTGAGCAGGTAAGAGTTACATCACAGTAAATCTCTCTCTGCACAAATTGGAGTGAGGGGAAGGCTGGGAAATGATATCACACTGTGTATGGGGAGGGGCAGAGGCATGCACTGCTTCCTGGTGTGTAGAGGCAGGTACTGCATCCTGGTGCGTGGAGAGGGGCGGAGGCAGACACTGCTTCCTGGTGCGTGGAGAGGGGTGGAGGCAGGCACCTCTTCCTGGTGCATGGTGAGGGGCGGAGACAGGCACTGCTTCCTGGTGCGTGGAGAGGGGTGGAGGCAGGCACTGCTTCCTGGTGCGTGGAAAGGGGTGGAGGCAGGCACTGCTTTCTGGTGCGTGGAGAGTGGCGGAGGCAGGCACAGCTTCCTGGTGCGTGGAGAGGGGTGGAGGCAGGCACTGATTTCTGGTGCATGGAGAGGGGTGCAGGTAGGCACGGCTTCCTGGTGCATGGAGAGGGGCAGAGGCAGGCACTGCTTCCTGTTGCGTGGAGAGGGGCAGAGGCAGGCACTACTTCCTGGTGCATGGAGAGGGGCAGAGGCAGGCGCCTCTTCCTGGTGCGTGGAGAGGGGCAGAGGCAGGCACCTCTTCCTGGTGTGTGGAGAGGGGCGGAGGCAGACACTGCTTCCTGGTGCGTGGAGAGGTGCGGAGATAGACACTGCTTCCTGGTGCGTGGAGAGGGGTGGAGGCAGGCACCTCTTCCTGGTGCGTGGAGAGGGGCGGAGGCAGGCACTTCTTCCTGGTGCGTGGAAAGGGGTGGAGGCAGGCACTTCTTTCTGGTGCGTGGAGAGCGACGGAGGCAGGCACAGCTTCCTGGTGCGTGGAGAGGGGTGGAGGCAAGCACTGATTTCTGGTGCATGGAGAGGGGCGGAGGCAGGCACTGCTTCCTGGTGCTTGGAGAGGGGTGGAGGCAGGCACCTCTTCCTGGTGCGTGGAGAGGGGCGGAGGCAGGTACTGCTTCCTGGTGCGTGGAGAGGGGCGGAGGCAGGCACCTCTTCCTGGTGCGTGGAGAGGGGCGGAGGCAGGCACTGCTTCCTGGTACGTGGAGAGGGGTGCAGGTAGGCACGGCTTCCTTGTGCGTGGAGAGGGGCGGAGGCAGGCACTGCTTCCTGGTGCATGGAGAGGGGCGGAGGCAGGCACTGCTTCCTGGTACGTGGAGAGGGGTGCAGGTAGGTACGGCTTCCTGGTGCGTGGAGAGGGGCGGAGGCAGGCACTGCTTCCTGGTACGTGGAGAGGGGTGCAGGTAGGCACCTCTTCCTGGTGCGTGGAGAGGGGCAGAGGCAGGTACTGCTTCCTGGTGTGTGGAGAGGGGTGGAGGCAGGCACTGCTTCCTGGTGCGTGGAGAGGGGCGGAGGCAGGTACTGCTTCCTGGTGTGTGGAGAGGGTGTGTGGAGAGGGGCGGAGGCAGGCACTGCTTCCTGGTACGTGGAGAGGGGTGCAGGTAGGCACCTCTTCCTGGTGCGTGGAGAGGGGCGGAGGCAGGCACTGCTTCCTGGTGCGTGGAGAGGGGCGGAGGCAGGTACTGCTTCCTGGTGCGTGGAGAGGGGCGGAGGCAGGCACTGCTTCTTGGTGCGTGGAGAGGGGCAGAGGCAGGCACCTCTTCCTGGTGCCTACTCTGAGAGTCACATTTGCCAGGAAGTTTACCAGCAGGGATTACTACACAATACTAATGAATACAGTACACATGAAACACATGGGGTAAGGGAAAGGTGTACTTTATAGATATGCATTATTTTCTCCTTTATTATTTCTCTCACTTTTATTCGTACATTCAGTTCTGAGGCTTAATGGGTTATTGTATTATGCATTGCAGGCTCATGAGGCAGTGGTAAAAGGCTACCTACCAACAAGTGAAGAGACGTTACAATCCCTGGCTGCTCTCCGTCTTCAGTTCCTCAATGGTGACTTCTCCCCCAATGCTCCATTTCCCCGATTGGAGGAACTTTTTCCCATTTACGTTCTCCACTCGCGGGTCTTGGCATCCACTAAACCCGCCACAACACCAAGGACTCAGTGCCACAGCTTTCACAAAGGCCTTTTCTCTGGAGCCCTTCCCAATGGGCTATGGAACAATTCCCTGGTCAAACAAAAGGCTGAGGAAAGCCAGAAGTTTAAGGGCCGCATGAAGGAGGAAGGGGCCAACATGATGTCTGCCATTGTGGACAAATGGAAGGCTCTGCAAAGCATGCAGAGGACAGAAGTCATGGCTTCCTATTTAGCTATAGTGAAACAGTGGTCAGGCTATGGGTCCACGTTGTTTGACATTGACTTTTATATGGTAAGAGACGTTAATATGTTCTAAAAAAATCTAAGCTTAGGAAATGGCTGCTTATTTTTTGGGCCCTATACTTCCTGGTATTTGCAACCATAGCTGTGCTTCTTGCCTGCCCACCAAACCATAGATTACACTTGGAGAAGAGGTCAGACCAATGTCTGGTGAGGAGACATGGTTACACCTTGTGAAGCCGCACACCCATCGCCTATCTCGCCATAGTTGTACTTAGCAGATGGGCGTGGCTTTGCACAACATAGTCATACCCCTGTTTTCCCACCTGGCTGTTAGCCACCCTCTGCTCTGTTGCATAAGCTGATGTATGCTTAGCAGATGGGTGTGGCTTTGCAGGACATAGTCACGCCCCTGCCTTCCCACCTGGCTTTTAGCCACCCTCTGCTCTGTTGCATAAGCTGATGTATGCTCAGCAGGATGGTGTAATGGTTAAAGGCTCGGCCTCTGACACAGGAGACCAGGGTTCCTGTTCAGTAAGCCAGCACTATTCAGTAGAACTCAGGCAAGTCTCCCTAACACTGCTACTGCCTATAGAGCGCGCCCTAGTGGCTGCTGCTCTGGCGCTTTGAGTCTGCCAGGAGATAAGCGGGATATAAATTTTATTTGTCTTGTCAGATGGGCGTGGCTTTGTACGACAGTCACGCCCCTGCCTCCCGACCTGGCTGTTAGCTACCCTCTGCTCTGTTGCATAAGCTGATGTATAGTTAAGTGGATGGACAGTGGGTGCGGCCGCAGGCAGCTTCCCCTGATTCCTGTACCCAGAAGCAGTCTGCATTTTACTTGTGACAGCATACTGTATTCTTGTTATTATACAGTACACAAGCACCGACTAATGAGTGACAAGGCTATAGATAATATATCAAACCAGCTGAAAACTGAACATTATTTCACATTCGTATTTATTGAATTCTGTGTACAAAAAAAACCAATACAAATGTCGCAGTCACGCTGATTGAATGCCACAGTCGTACCAGTATGTGTGGGCTTTGATGGCTGGCCAGACATCTACAGTTGACGTGGAAAATTAATTGATTTCTTGAAAAATTGCCTCGTGTGATCATCATTAGCTACTGTAAACCAGCTTACAGCTGGACTGATGAGATTATGGATACGTGTATTGAGTGTGCAGTTGTATGAAAAAATTTTCACTTGCACGGTTGATATTAAAGGGCAACTGAAGCGAGAGGGATATGGAGGCTGCCATATTTATTTTTTTATAAGCAATACCAGTTGCCGGGCAGCCCTGCTGATTCTCTGCCTCTAATGCTTTTAGCCATAGACCCTGAACAAGCATGCAGCAGATCAGGTGTTTCTGACATTATTGTCAGATCTGACAAGATTAGCTGCATGCATGTTTCTAGTGTTACTCAGACACTACTGCAGCCAAATAGATCAGCAGGGCTGCCAGGCAACTGGTGTTATTTAACCCCTTGAGGACCGTAGGCTTACACTCCCTAGTGACCAGGCTATTTTTTACAATTTAGGCCACTGCAGCTTTAAGGCCTCGCTGCAGGGCCATACAACTGAGCACACAAGTGATTCTCCTCCCCCCCCCTCCCTTTTCTGCCCACCAACAGAGCTTTCTGCCAGCATGTTTGTTTATTTCTTTTTTATTTGTTTGACTTTTTTTAACCACTTCGGGACCGGCGCCTAACCCCCCTTAAGGACCAGGGCAATTTGCATAGAGGGGGGGCATTTGGGGGGGGTCGGGCGGCCGTATCCTGTCTGTGGCTGGCTGGGCATGGTGTCCCCCATGGAGGCAGGTTTCCCCCCTGTAGCTGGCAGCTTTCACTCACCTTCCAGGCTCCAGCGATGAGCCGCAGTAGCCACCTCTTCTCCAGCCAGCATCTCCGCTCCAAATGACGCTCAGGTCCGGGTCGCGGCTTGGTGACGTAGTGATCACATGATCAGCAGCCATACGCGATGGCTGCTGATCACTGAGGGGAGATGCCAGCTGTCATATGACAGCTTAATCTCCCCCTCCGGGTGCACAATCAACGTCCGGTCAGAACAGTAGCACCACCTGCTGGACGTTGATTCAACGTACCTGGTCCGTAAATAGTTAATAGACTCTTTTTTTTTTTAATTACAGGCCCTCCCTACCCCCGTCAGCCAATCACTGCGATCAGCTGTCATAGGCATATGACAGACAATCGCTCCTAGTGCTCTGTAGGAGTCAGTGACATGGGTGTCCCCAGTACAGCGTTGCCATGGATCGGTTACCCAGTACATCGGTTTCGCTATCTAACAGTCTCCTAGCGGCAATTGTGATAGACTGATATCGAAGCGGAGCGTCATCATTCAAGTGGAGATGCGCACGCATTAGCGCGCGATCTCCTGCAAAACCCCGCCCCAGGACATCATGCCAATTCGCGTGGAGCGGTCGTTAACAAGTTAAAAATAAATAAATATGGCTGCCTCCATATTCTTCTTTCTTAAGTTGTCCTTTAAAGGACACCTGAAGTGAGAGGGATATGGAGGCTGTCATGTTTATTTCCTTTTAAACAGCGCACATTGCCTGGCTATCCTGCTGATCCTCTGCCTTGAATCATTTTAGCCATAGCCCTGAACAAGCATGCAGACAATCAGGTGTTTCTGACAATACCAGAGCTAACAAGATTCGCTACATGCTCGTTTCTGTGGTTATTCAGACACTACTGCAGCCAAATAGACCAGCAGAGCTGCCAGGTAATTAGTATTGTTTAGAAGGAAATAAATATGGCAGCCTCCATAATCCTCTCACTTGTTGGATGAACGTGTTGTGTGATCAGGCTGTTGCACTGTATATTACACAGAGAAATGTCACAATGGGACAGTTGTTCTCAGTAGTCACCAGATGCTTGTCTGTGCTTTTTCTTTTCTGCAGAGTTCCATAGGGAGCTTCTCACAGCGGCTGTGGTTGGGTGTCAGTGCCTCCTCTCTCAGCCTTTACAAGCAGGGAGAAATTGAGCCATTTGAAAGCATTCAGTACAAGCAGATAACATCTTTTGGCGTCTCTGATAGCTCGACTTTTAAGGTGTCAGTAGGCGAGAAGGAAATGACCTTTGAAACATCTAAGGTGAGAACTGCCAGTCCACTATAATATTTGCTGTTGTGTAAGAAATAAGGTTGCGTGTGCAACCAGGCAGGTTAATAGCCAAAGCACTTGAGTAGCATGCTGCCTATGCAGTGGTGTAGCTAGGAGCTATGGGCCCCAGTGCAAGCATTCTATACATAATTATTGATATTGTGCACCAAAACCTGCTGAGGACAACCACAGTTTGTTAATGATTACCACTATTCAAGCATCTATAGAAGTGATCATTACCAGCAAAGGACCAATAAAGAGCATTGAGGGAGGGCCCTTTGGGTTCCCTCTGTCCAAAAGGCCCCAGTGCAGTCGCAACCTCTGCATCTCCCACTGTGTCTCTGTGTACCCAGGCTCCATTGTACTCCATTGCTCAAGAGTAGTAATGTTGTGTGAATTCGGCATAACGAATTTGAAACAACCAACTACTGCCAAACCCCACACACTTCAGCGAGTCAGGCAAAAGCAGTGTCACAGACAGCCTGTTGGGCCAATCAGAGTGCAGGGATCAGGTCCTTTAATGTGACTGGACCCGCTGGTGATGAGGGCGGGGGGAGTGGAGCCGCGTTAGTTATTAATGTTCGCTATGCTGCAATTCAGCAGCATAGCGTGCGCAGAGTTCTCACTACGCTGCTGATAATGTGCATAGCATGCAAGGACACTAATTAAGGCACTTAAAGAGACTCTGTAACAAAAAAGTTCCCCAGGGGGGGTAATCACCTGGGTAGGGGGAAGTCTCATGGTCCCATTGAGGCTTAAAGAGGAACTCCAGTGAACATTTTACTGTTGGCAGGTGATGTAGCTGCTGCATGGTTTTTGGCAGTTGGAAACAGCTGCAAACAGCTATTTCCCACAATGCAACAAGGTTCACAGACAGGAAACTGCCAAAAGTTTGAACTTTTCTTGTGGGAGGGGTTTCACCACAGTATCAGTCATACAACGCCCCCTGATGGTCTGTTTGTGAAAAGGAATAGATTTCTCATGTAAAAGGGGGTATCAGCTACTGATTGGGATAAAGTTCACTTTTTGGTCGGAGTTTCTCTTTAAGGCCTGACTTGATTTATTTACCTTCCCTGGCTCCAGCGGGGGCGCTGTTGCGGCTTTCAGCACGGAGATAGGTGGAAATAGCCGATCTCTGTCGGGTGCACTCTACTACGCAGGCACAGGAGACTTGCGCCTACGCAATAGAGCGGCCCGACAGCGATCGGCTATTTCCGCCTATCTCTGGGCGGAGAGCCGATACTGCGCATGCGCTGGAGCCGGGAAGGTAAATATTTACATCCCCGCCGTTCCCGGAGCTTTTCGCTGCCGCTGTGGGACACAGGAGGACGGGGGAAGCCTCGATAGGATCCCCCCAGGGGAGCTTTTCTTCATTACAGGTTTTCTTTACATTTTATAGCGCACGTAACAGCTGATAACTCGCGCTGTTACGCGGCGCTATCTTTAGTGACTCAACTCCCTTGTGTATTGCACATATCATATACAGTACTCTCTACTCGCCACACCTTTAATACAAAATGAGCTAAAAGTTTTTTTGCTACCAAGATATGTATAAAGGATAAAAATAAGTATAAAAATCTTTTGGGTATATGCCAGTCTTTGTGCTAAACTAAATTAGGGACTGTCTCCGATGGTGTCCCCAGTAAAAGATTATGCTTTGTCACCACTAGTTCAATGTAACCCTATTGGTTGCCCACACGGATGTTTTATATACAAAGAGACAGAGTGGACAGTGTCAACAACCTTAAAGGAAGCGCCGTCTGATGCAAAACGGCCGTCAGGCTCACCAGTGCCCACACCCACTGTACTCTCTCTCCCTGGTTCATCTGTGTGCACGTTTTGTACTAATGCTTTTGATGACTGAACTTATTTGCAGCAGTGCCAGGATTTGTCTTTTATCTTTGTTTTTACAAAAAGACAGTTTGTCAGTCTCAGTTATACTCCTTAAAGAGGAACTCCAGTGAAAATAATTTAATATAAAAAGGTGCTTAATTTTTACAATAATTATGTATACATGATTTAGTCAGAGTTTGCTCATTGTAAAATCTTTCCTCTCCCAGATTCACATTCTGACGTGTATTACATGGTGACATTGTTACTGTGGGCAGATTATGTAGCTGTTCTGGCTTTAACAGACAGCTATAAACAGCCATTTCCTGTGTGTGTCATTGTTACATTGTGGCAGTTTGCCCAGAGTACCGTATGGTACCAGAGCCTCTTGTGGGAGGGGTTTCAGCACAAAATCAGTCATACAGCGCCCCCTGATGGTCTGTTTGTGAAAATCATTATATTTTTCATGTAAAAGTGGGTATCAGCTACTGATTGGGATAAAGTTCAATTCTTGGTCGGAGTTTCTCTTTAAGCTTTAGATATACCACATATACCACAGGCAGTTTTCCTTAAATGTTTGAGTCTTCTGTAGGAGCAAACTTACTGTTAGTCTGCTTCGTCGGTACTTCCTGGTCCTGTGTGCGAATACCGTCGGCGACTCTGCACATAGATGACGGCGTCCTCCCACCTTCAATGCTACATTTGTCTTGCTGCTACTTCCAGGTATGATGGGTTGGTGAGGTCACTTCCTTTTTAGGGAAATTTTACAGTATGGTAAGATCTTACAGTATGATAAGATCCATCGGAGGGGGAGAGATTAATCTGGAACATTGGAGGAGACAAATGTTTCTGAGCTCTGCCGTGGTCGCTTGGGTGGGAATTTTAGGTCACCAATAAAAATGTTTGGAACAAATACTTTTTCCTCAGAAATGCTTCAGATGCATCATCTAGAGGTAAGGATACCGAGGAGGAAAAACTATGGAAAGTGTTGGTGAATTTAAAGGACCACTGTTGCAAAAATCTTAAAATGTAAAATGTATGTAAACATATACGGAGAAGAAGTACAATTCTTCCAGAGTAAAATGAGCCATTGCTTTTCTCCTATGTTGCTGTCGCTTACAGTAGGTAGTAGAAATCTAACATTACCGAGAGGTTTTGAACTAGCCCATCTCCTCATGGGGGATTCTCAGGGTTTTCTTTATTTTCAAAAGCACTTAGTGAATGGCAGTTGCTCCGTCCAACTGCCAAAAAAGTGTGCAGCGAGCACGGAGGCTGGCCAGCATACTTTATACATTTTTCAAGGAGTGCCTTTATAAAGAATAAAGGCCATGCTGAGAGTGCCCTATGGAGAAATGGACTAGCCCAAAACCCATCGGTAATGTCAGATGTCTACTACCTACTGTAAGTGACAGCAAGATAGGAGAAAAGTAATGCATGCCTCATTTTACTCTGGAAGACACATGCTTCTTATTTGTATGTGTTTACATGTATTTTAAATTTTAAGATTTTCGTGACAGTGGTCCTTTAAGTACATTTTCTACCTGTGCACATGTTTAACCTGATAAAGAGTCATACTTTGCTTTGATGCTATTCTACCTCTAATCACAAGACAGCATTAAAGTAAATGGGAACCGTCGCCTAAAAAAAAAAAAGTCAGATACTTACCTAAGGAGAGGGGAGGCTCTGGGTCCTATAGAGCAGTGTTTCTCAACATTTTATTGGTATGTACCCCTTTTAAAACCATATACTCACGAAGTACCCCCTAGCATAGTAAACATTATCACAAGTACCCCTTGACAAATATATATTTAATCGTAGTACATTATAATTGGTTTTAAACCATTTCCAAGCTTTTACTATTGCTTATAATTAGCTAAAATACTAACTTGGCTTTGTTTAAATAAGATTTATCATTTTCTAAAACTCTAAATTTGTTATTCTTGGTTAAATATATCAAGCCCGAGTACCCCCTGGAACCCTTAGAAGTACCCCCTGGGGTACGCGTACCACACGTTGAGAAACTATGCTATAGAGCATTCCCTCTACTTTCCCATTGTCCGTTCCAGCTCAGGATCCCCCATAGCAGCATTCGACCAATTCGGTCCAATTTGGCCAAAGGGAGGCTTCGGGAAGTCTTTGGGAGCCCGAGTGCTCCCGAAGACGTGCCGCTCCATACTGCGCACGCGTGAACACCCTCTATCGCATAATCGCACGTGCGCAGTATGGAGTTGACTGTCTTCGGGAGGACTCGACTTCCAAATTCCCCCTGCAGCGGGAGATTCAAACAGCGAAGGAAACGCTACACGCAGGGCACCGGGAGTGGAGAGGGAAGGCTCTATAGGAGCCGGAGCCGGAGCCTTCCCTCTCCTTAGGTACGTATCTGACTTTTTTTTTTTTAGGCGACAGATCCCATTTACTTTAATATCAACTACTAGTCATTTTCTCAGTTTCCCAAGACAAATCTCTACTATGCCCTGTACTTTTACTCTTATTAGTGCATGCACAGTTGCTGTGGTGCCATGGACTGCCCCATGCATACTCTTTTTTTTGCTATTTCAGGTGGACGAGATTGCTCAGTTGATTAACACGTACCTCACCTGTATCAGCAATGGCCCTCCCCCATCAGAGGAAGACCACAGCAGTATATTGGAGGAGACCTGTGAGACCGTGTGATTTGTCCTGCCTGACACAGTGGGCACGTCATAGCTGCATCTGTGCCCTTACACCCATATGCCAACCGATGGGAGAAGCTCTCCATTACCTTCATGAGCAGTTGGTAACGCGGCTCTTTGAGGAGACAAGACTTTGTCCATAAACGCATCTAGGTGTGAATACTGGGCTCCTGTTAAACCAAAAACTGAATTCCCTCCCTAGTTTCCCTCAGGTCCTGCCAGATCTTCTTCGGTCATTCAGCCATTTGCACAGCCAGACATCAGTACCACATATTTCACCACAATTTACCAGAATCTCATATCTATCATATTTTGGCAGAAAATATTCAGATTTCCAGGGAGGTCTATGCTTTTTTTTAAGTTGTTTTATAAATATTGTTTGTTCAGCATCACGGTTAAAGAAAAGTTACGTTTAGATGTTTTCGTTATTTTAAAGAACATGCTCTATATAAGGGAATAACTAAGATTATATTTCAAAAGCACTTTAGTAATCTATGTTGTTTTTGTGTTGGTGCCTATCTCTGTTATTGGACAGGAAGCCACACCCACTCGTTGGATGTGGCGGCGGGTAAAACAGAGCAGGGGAAGATTGTGGGCCGTCGTGTCTATGTCTTGGCATATGGCAAGAACTCCATCCAGTCTCATGGGTGGATTAGCCTTCCAAGGACCAGATATCCAATAATAAAAGCTACCTTTACGTAAAACAACAATTAACTCCCACCATAGCTATGGCTGTAATGTTTCTGTACGTTTCAAAACTTAAAAAAAAAAACCTGTCACTAGGTTAGAATGCATGAAAGAAGTGGCTATCGCCCCCACTTTTTTCACGCTATATTGACCTGTCACAAGGTTGAGTGTCTACATCTATGGTTTGCTTTGAGATATTTGGAATTGCATTTTTGTTTGCTATGTGCAAAAAGTATTTCTTGGTATAAGCTATATTTAGGCTCTGAAGAATGTTTTGCTAATCCCTGTTTACCCCCTTCCATTATCAGTGTTCTCATCTGTCTAGATGTCCTGGCAACTAGGAGGCTCAGAACAATACAAATAGACTCTCTGGGCAAAATGCAATTCAGTTTTTCTCATGAGTTTTCTCCTAGGAGATAATTTTTCACTTTCTTTTTAGAATAACGTTTCATCACTTTTCAGTTGAAAAAGTGCCTAAAAATCAAAATGATTCTACAGTATATATTTTCTCAAATGCTGGTTATTTAAAAGGTATTTTAATGGCAAGGTGTAAAAATATCACTTTGGAGAAAACACAGGAGAAAAACTTAATTGCATATGGGCCCCTGTTCATTATGCTAAATGTGAGACAACTTGTATGCGTCTTGTAGAAGCCACAGGATCTGTGTGTTTTTGTCTCAGAAGAGCAGCCAATAGCTGCTGGCTTAGGGCTGGTTCACACTTCAGCGGATGCAGAACGGAATCGGTAAGCGCATCTGGCTCGCTAAATATGGAGGCTGACATATTTATTCCCTTAACATATAAGGAATAATACCAGTTGCCGGGCAGTCCCATTGATTTATTTGGCTGCAGAAGTGTATAAATCACACCAGAAACAAGCATGCAGCTAATCTTATCAGATCTGACAATAATGTCAGAAACAACTGATCTGCTGCATGCTTGTTCGGGGTCTATGGCTAAAAGTATTATGCTACGTACACACATGCGACAACGATCGTTCGTTGAGAACGACGAACAAACTTTTAATTGATGAAAGAACGACCTAAGTAAAGTTAGTTTTAAAATGTGTGTAACGATCTGATCGTTAGAACGAACGTTACATCACGTAAAGCAACTATTGCGCCTGCGCATAAAAATGAGAAGTTTCACGGAGAAACTGTGAAATGCGCATGTCAAGCCTAGTACGAACGACCGTTTCCAACGATGTACTACTTTTGCAAACGATCGTCGTTGGTTAAAATCCGCCGAGACAGAACTTTCTTTTGTAGCGATTTGGCTCGTTCGTCGTTTGCCTTAATAGTCGGTGGTTCGTTTTTTGTAACGATTGTCGTTGGTAAAGAACGGGGAACGATCGTTACAAACGACTATAGTCGCATGTGTGTACGCACCTTTAGAGGCAGAGGATCAGCAGGACAGCCATGCAACTGGTATTTCTTATAAGGAAATAAATATGGCATCCTCCATATCCCTCTCACTTCAGATGTCCTTTAACCCTCCTGGCGGTTTGCTAAAAAATCGCCAGGGGGCAGCAAATCTTTTTTTTTTTTTTTTTTTTTTTTTTTCATGTAGCGAGACAAAGTCTCGCTACATGATAGCCGCTGCTCAGCGGCATCCCCCCAGCCCCTCCGATCGCCGCCGGCGATCGGCGATCAGGAGATCCCGTTCAAAGAACGGGATCTCCTGGAGGGCTTCCCCCGTCGCCATGGCGACGGGGCGGGATGACGTCACCGATGTCAACGACGTCGTGACGTCATAGGGGATTCCGATCCACCCCATAGAGCTGCCTGGCACTGATTGGCCAGGCAGCGCACGGGGTCTGGGGGGGGGATCGGCGGGTAGCGTCGGCGATCGGGCACTGCACGCAGCTAGCAAAGTGCTAGCTGCGTGCAGCAAAAAAAAAATTATGCAAATCGGCCCAGCGGGGCCTGAGCGGTGCCTTCCGGCGGCATAGCCCGAGCTCAGCTCGGGCTTACCGCCAGGAAGGTTAATGAATCCTGAGTCATTTACTTCAGGATCACTTAGGATTACACACACACCAGTTTTTGCTTCACAAACAGTCCACATTACTGTCACAATGGATTGAACGGAATGGTTTTTTTTAAAGGTAAAAGGAAAATTGACACCACCTTTCAAGGTAGCCATTGTGTTCAGTGGTAGAGTTTGTGTAGCCATTGTGTTCAGTGGTAGAGTTTGCACTGTGAAGCATTGGACTAGTGGATTATGGGGTTTGAAGCATGCAGATGCATTGTTTTGTGTCACCAGACTTGTCAGCTAGTAGTAAGCAGTTACATATGACCTGTAGTTTTGGCATGACAGCTCTGGCACTGTAAGGGCCCATTCACACTAGAGCGTTTTGCCGGCGATTTCGGCAAAACGCTCAAGCGCTAGCACTTTTTAAAGCGCTAGTGCAATAATGCCCTATAGGGCCCCTTCTCACTTGGGCAATTTGCGTTAATCGCCGGCGATTAACGCAAATCGCCAAACGCAAACTTGTAGCCTGCACCTTTTTCTGGCGATCACGTTTAGTGCTATAGAAGCGCTAATCGTGATCGCGGAAAATTGTCCCAAGTGTGAATGCCGATTTTTTTTGGTGTTATTCGCCAAAAATCACCAGAGCAAAACGTTAGGGCTCTTTCACATTAGGGCAGATTTTCTGCGTTTCAACGCAAAGGGTAAAGTTTGCGTTACCCAAGGTGAAATGAAAGTCCATAGACTTTCATTTTAGCTTTCACATATAACGCAGCCTTTTTGTGCGTTGCGTTACACTGCACCCAGGCGCAGTTTTTTGGCCGACGCTAGCTTTATGCGTTACAATGTTAGTCAATGTAAAACGCACACTATGCGCGTTTTTAATCCGTTAACGCAGGCAATCAGTCCCAGAATGCAACAGAGGAACAATGTAGAAAGTTGAAAGCTAAAAGAAAAAAAAATTACCTGCGTTTTTCTATGTGCAGTAACGCATTGAAAACGGATTAAAAACGCACCCTCACTGCAGTGCAACGCATATTAAAAGGCATACAACAAAACGTATGCTTTGAGCGTTCTCCAACGCACGCTCTGATGTGAAAGAGCCCTTAGAAAAAGCGCTAGCGTTTTGTAAGTGGGAATGGGGCCTAAGATTTGTGCTGGAGAACAGCAAGGAAGGATTTTGGTTTGCACCCTCCACATCTCTCCTGTCACAAAAAAAAGACTTAGACCTTTAGGTAACTTAGATACCCACCAGGCTTCCGCAGTCATTTTTGCACTGTGAGGCACATGCAAGAAACCTCACAGCCATTACAGTTATATTTAATGCTAAAAATATACCATTTTTAGTTGAGCTTAGATAAGGGTGGTCACACTTGGGTGATGTTAGACGTCTTGTGGACTGTGTCTGTCAATTAAAAAGGGCTGATTTTGAAGCTTATCTTTCCCAGCAGACTACCCAGCAGCAGATGACCAGAGGATATTTAGTACAGCAGTCACGTGAGGGTGCGTGGCTCTGTGTGTGACATGACTGGTGTCACTTTTTTCCTCAGAGATTGATTGTATTCTCCACATCTGCCCACAAGTTTAGCTGGCACCATGTTTAAAATCCAGTAATAGGAGATAGTAAGAAGATAGTTCAAGTACACACTGCATTAGAAAATTATGGAGGCAGCCATCTTGATTTTTTATAAAAAATTTCTCTCACCGCACTTTCCTGTAATCAGCATTACCGTGAGGAAACTGGCATTTTTCTTAGAATCAGTTCAAGATGGTTGTCTCCATAGCTTTGTAATGCAAGCAAGGCCAGATTTTTACGGCAAAGTCCCCATTATCTGGAACTCAGGAAACCGGAAGTTTCAGCTAACTGGCATGCCTGTGGGAATAACAGGCACTGTTTTTTGGGGGGTTGCTGTCCTTTAAATACTCACCGAGCCTTCAACGACCTCCTATAGTTCCTAGTGGGCTCCTAGCTGCTTTCCGCCGTCCTCTGTGTACGGCTCCCGGCGTGTCAGGTGACATAGCGGGAGCCGTACACGGAGGACTGCAGAAAGCCACTAGGCACTACAGGACTTCACTGCAGGCTCATTAAGTATTTAAAGAGAGCTTGAGGTAAACTCATAAAAAAACAAACAAACACTAGGCTCGATACCTGATCCTGGGGGCTGAGTGGATCAGGTAGCCTTAAAAACCGCCGCTCTCATGGGCCGCAATGGCCCATTTTCTTGACCTGTAGGTCACGACGCTGCAATGAGAGATTCATTCTCTCATCCAGCATGCAGGGAAGCGCGGGAGCGGCAGGGGGCATGGCAGGTAGAGAGAGCTGCCTAATGGTAGCTGGGGAAAGCCTGCAGGAATGCCCCTGGCGGGTGTTTTGAACAGGGAATCCCTCACCCTGTGTTTGCCTCCCAGATAGCGACAACCATTGTCGCTAATCTCGGGGGGGCTATATCGCCGGGGGGGGGGGGGGGGGGCGGCGTTGGGGCAAAGCGCCATCTGCCCACCTCAGGTTCTCTTTAAGGTTTGTGCTTTTTAGGCCGGTTTCTCAAGCAGCACATGTATCTGGCGTCAGGGGGTTCCCACTGGTTCCGGATACCAGGGTCTTTGCTGTACTTATTTCCGCTGCTAGGCCAACTCTCTTGTAGTTGCCTTTCTATGTGCAGCCTACTTTTACATGTGTAACATCCATGTACAGTGGCTCCTCTGTTTCATGTATAGCTAGATCCCTTGGGCAACACCCATCCTTATCCATGTGTTATGCCCAGTTTGCAGCCCCCTCTTCCATAGGCAGCAACTCCCTATTCCACATCCAGCAAACACCTTAAAGCGCAGCTGCCCTAGGCTCATGCCAGTGCAGCCTTCCCAGAATCTAGCCCTGAATGCATGGAGTACTTTAACAAATGTTGCTCTGTGTCCGTCTTTACCATCTCTGGTCAGGAAATGATCAGCTGTTAGATGTACAGGTGTGAGATTTAGAGAGGGTTACATATTTGCATATATGTATATGTGGTGTCTTTTGACTTCAGTTGCTTCCATGCAGTGTGCTATCTGGCCATTCATTCATTTGTATTCTTTTTAGTCAGTTTTCTTAGTGGTTTCATATGATTATGGAACTACAGCAGTGACACCTACAGGTTACAGGCATGAACTGAATGACTACATTATTCACTAAATGCTTTGCCTGGACAATCCAAGTATCACCCAGGTCAGGGATTTGCAGGGGATTCTAGTACAGTATGCACTGCACAAGGGCTAGATAGCTATACAATTATTAGGTGCTTTTACACTGAATGCAGGCAACTACTTAGACCTGTTCCTACCATCTCTTAGGGCTCGTTCACACCTTGGTCGTTTTGCTTTTTTTTAAGCGCCAGCGATTTTAATAAAAAATGCCATAAAATTGCTTGTGCAATGAATCCTTATGGGATAGTTCATATCAGCGCGTTTCGTATGTTTTCCGCTCAGCAAAGCACTGCCTGTACCTTTTTTAGGGCGATTTTGCTACAATGGAAGGTATAGGAAAAGCGCAAAATGCTCACAGAATTGCTGGCGTCAAGCAAAGTCTTATGCCTGTGAATACATTTTAAACTAAGATTCAAGTGGAAAATGGTCTGTAGAGTATAAATAGTAGAACACATTTGATCAAAGGGCCAGTGCCAAATCACACTTGCCTCTGCATGTAAATATGCAGAGTATCAGATAACTATACACTTGAGGACTAATGTAATATCAGTGGGATGTAGATCTATCCTAGCCACCAGCCAGAACAGTTTTTATTATGTTGCCAACTGGGAGCTGTAAAATTAGGATTTCTAGTTGGTTTCTGGGGAGAATGCACATTCTTTTCTCTTTAGTTGTTAAGCAGTAAGCATAGCTGTGTTCCAAATAAAGTGTTAACTATAATAATTTCTAGAGTATCTTAACCACTTCCTTGCCGCCAGTGGCCACACGCGTGCGGGAACGTGAGCGCCCCCCCTGCACACACGGGTGTATCCCGATCCACAGCCCTACAAAACAGGTAATTTTACATGGTCTGCTTTGCACTGTAAAGTACTAAAAAACTTTTTTTTTTAAAGTTTTAAAACGTCTGTTGTGCAGGGAGTGGTTAAACATACCGTATTTTTCGGCATATAAGACTCTCCATGCTATAAAGTTTAGAGGGCAAAAAACGGGTAAAAAAAATCTACTAAACCTGGTGCGTCCATGTTTCATAAGCGTCTTGTAGATGTTCTTCCCCAATTATTGTATCCTCCTCGTACCTCCTGTGTCCCCCATGTGTTCCCTTCTGTCCTCCACTCCCCACATGTATAATTGTTAGCAGCGGCATGGCTTACCTGATCCCTTGGCTCCAGCAGTGATCAGAGACCTCTCCTCTCTCTGTCTCACTGTTCCACTAGTGCCGGCTTTTGCTAATCAGGTCATCAGCAGAAGTCGGCACTAGGGGAACAGTGAGAGAGAGATGAGGTCTCTGATCGCTGCTGGATCGATGGATGAGGTAAGCCATGCTGTCACAGCTTACAATTATACACGGGAGAGCGGAGGAGACATGGGGGACCATACAGGGTGTCCCTGACATTGCGGTCATTCGTAGCGGTGTTCGCAAGTCGGGGACTAACTGTATTTGGCATATAAGACGCAGGGACTTGTTCTCCCCATTTTTTTTGGGGGGGGGGGGGGGGGGGGAAGAGCGTGTCTTACATGCCAAGAAATACGGTATGTTTTTGGCTTAGTTACATTCTAGTCTTTGCGCTATATCACTCTAGAAACTCTGTAACAGAGGCTTGGAGCTGGCTTCAGTTCAAGCCTCTCCCGCTGCAAGTTGCTGCTAATGTAACATTATATGGGTTGGTTTTCCCAGCAGGCTTGGACAGTCAGAGTGGTCCACCACATGCTCAATTGAGGAATGGAATTTCACTAGGAACATACAAACAAAAAAAAGACTTCTGAATGAATTGTACACTTTAAAGGACACCTGAAGTGACCTGTTAAAAATAGTTAGATACTTACCTCAGCAGTGGGATGGTCCAGAAGATTCCCAGATCCTTCTACAGCCCACCGTTCCAGCCCAGAGTCCCTCTATACCTGTTTGACAAAAGGGAGTCAAATAGGTTTCTTCTTGGATGAGCGCATCCAGATCGGCATGCACAAGTAAGGTCCGCACATGCGCAGTAGAACGAGGTGCTCGTGCATGGAGGACAAAACTGTCCTTGAGTTGTTTGTTCTACTGAGCATGTTATTGTTCTTACTGTAGCTTCTAGCTTATTTACAGGCCTTTTCATTAAATATCTCCAGAGAATTTTATTTTAAATACGATGGCAACGACTTGATTTTTATTGGTCGCCACTTTCCCATTGTAGAGATTTCTCCCCACTTCCTGTCTCTGTGACACACAAAGCTCTGCTGTGAGGTGGACTTCCTGCCCTCCTCTTTCTGGAGTCCATTTTGTGCACGCTAATATACACCTTTAAGACAGTGACAATGTCCACAGCACAGCTTTTCGTAATTTATGCTGAATGTAATGCAGAAAGGGCAGAGAGCTTTGAGTGATACCGAAACAGGAAGTAAACAGACGTCCATATTTTCTGGCCTACAGTAAGCAGACAGACTCTTCCTCTCAGTGCTAGGCCTGGGGCTCCCGTTTACGTCTGATGTGTTTTTGTAATTTTTATTTTTATGCATTTAAAGCTGCAGGCAGCTCCTCCAGAAGGAGTCATTGTTTAGTGTTTATCGTAAGAAATTCAGAGTAAAAGTCAGCACTAGAGCATATCACGTTTGGCCTCTCACGCTAGCCGTCCAGGAGCTTCTCAAGCTGGCAGATCACCAATGGCCTGCTGGGAATGCTTTACAACAGCCTCCCCATTCAGGTAGACAAACCCATGTCTTGTTTGTACACCTTCCCACTGCTCCTCATCTAATCCCCTTGTTAGAACTTACCGGTAGCGGATTTTCAACAAATCCTCCAGGACAGCTGGATACTAGAGAGGAAGCTGGTTCCACCCCCAAAGAAAACACATCACAATGAAATGAATCTGCCCAATATAACCTCCCCATCTTCCCATCCACCTCAGTTATGTAGCATAATCCCAAGTGGGAAGGAGAACAATGAACTAGGTCACAGAAATCAGTCAATAATAAGCAATGAAAAGAGGGAACTAAGGTAGCTGGTCCTGGAGGATTTGTTGAAATACCACCACCGGTAAGTTCTAACAACGGTTTAACCCCTCGTCCTCCAGGATGGCTGGATACTAGAGAGACCTATGAGAAGTTTAAGAAAATTACCTTAGGGAAGGATGATATTTTGCAACACTTTTCTCCCAAAACATAAGTCTTGACTTGATAACAGATCAACTCTGTAGTACAGTGGTCCTCAAACTAAGGCCCGCTTTTTTAACTGGCCCCCAAATATATAACTTATAGATGTGGCCCACTGCGCCTTTAAATATCGGCGGCACACATTTAGAATAGCAGTGCTGGTACCACCCATTCACATACTGTAGAAGCCAGCGAGCAGTTATTCGATGGCTTCCAATGCAATTCTGCTTCAGGTGATAATGCTGTCCAACTAGACGACTGGTTGTCACCTGAGTATGCTTCACTGTCTGATGCACAAAAACATTCTTTGGGTGCCGCATGACTGAATGGCTGCTGCTGCGAGTTCTCCTTTTCAACATCATTTTTTGTTTGTTCCGGTCCCTCAGCAGTCTGAAGTATGTTAACCTGGCCCTTGACCGAAAAAGTTTGGGGACCCCCTGCTGTAGTGCTTTACAAAGGTTTGATGACTAGTCCAAGTGGCTGCTTTACAAATCTGCTCTAGAGATGCCCCTGATCTTTCTGCCCATGAGGTAGAGAGATCTTGTAGAATGAGCATTAACTGTATGTTCTCTGCCTCGTGACTGCACGTCTGCTTCAGGTGGGAATTACAACTAAACTGAAGTGGATGGGAAGGTTAGATAGGGGCGGATTCATTTAATTGTGGTGTGTGAAATTAGCTTCCTCTCCAGTATCCAGCCATCCTGGAGGATGAGTTGTTAAAAAAGCAATTTATTGTAATAACCAACGGCTCTCGCCCATGGACAAGTGAGATGGCAACACCATAAGCTCTTTGGGACCAGACTCAATAGAATAAAATAATAATGGCATAAAATGCATTTACTACTATTAAGCAGTTATGAACAGGTTTATGAATGCAACAAATGTGTGTTCTCTGCAGCAAAAGACAATCTGTACAGTCCGTCAAGCAATATGGCCGACGCCCACCCACATGCTATTTGTGGAACCTTCTGGTGCCCTCTTTGCAGGAAACAGCTGCCATGTTGTTGTGTACGCCCCAGCTGGCAGGAGCCAGGCTCCATTGTTAAGAGTCTCTGTGTGTCCAGTCCTTTTTGTCTGGGTTTTTCCCCTGTTGCACTATTTTACAATATCTGGCCGGACGTGCAAATGCCAAAAATCTTGACCTGACAAGACGTGCCATTTTCCAGATATGTTCTTATAAAATGATTTTTCAATAAAATGTAAAATAACAAAAAGTTGTGTTTGTGTGCCGTTTATATTACTGTATATAGTAATAATTGCACAATAATACCACGTGTGAACTCAGCACCCATACAGCTGTATGGACATGGCTGTAATGGATTGCTTCTGAAAAAAAGCTTGCATGGGATTGTAGGCAGCACTACATGAGAAAACACCCAGACAGCTATTAACAATAATCACTAAATGAAAACAACTTATAAATAAAGACATCACACAGTTAAATGTGGCAAGAAATGGCCGTGGTTCTTTATTTTAGGCATGAAACTTATGAGAGTACAACCTCCATAGCAGTAAGCCTGACTCTGATTCAGGCTTACCATTCCAAAAAATTTATGAGTCAGACTTGGGCTGAAATTTCAAAACTTGCCACTGTGCGTCGCTGGCGTGCCGGGATCTCTCTGTGTCAACCTCTCACGGTCCTCGATCTATGTCGGCCATCTTTTTTCCTGTAGCAACCGCCCTCTTCCATCATGGTCCCCATGTCCCCCGGTGACTTCCTGTGAGGACGCAGCATACGCCCCCTGGTGTCGGACGCTTGCAATGTCCTCAGGTTTAGTGGGAAATCAAAATTGTAAGTATTGGATTCGATATACATACAATTGTATTGTATCCAATGTATACAAAAGTAATAGTGTAACAAAAAAAAATGCTTTTGGCAGCACAACTGCCCATATCAGCAATAGAAAAAAAATTCTAAGAAATTTTTTTTAAATGTGAGTGATTGTTTATATTGTATGTTCGATTGCAGACAACTAGCAAGACTGCAGCTTGCAAGTGGTCCGCAAAAATGATTAAAATGTTAAGAAATGCCTTAAAAAAACTACAGCTACATTACTGCAATTTAACATAACTAATTTCAGTGCTATCCCTATACGCCCCAGAAGATGCAAAGGAGAAGAACTTTGGTCAGAATCTCCTGGCTATCATTATGCTGTGAGATATATACATACATAACTTTCACACTCAAAAGGCAAGCCGTTGCTAACCGCAAGTTAAATTATTTAACTCCATAACATTGAGTTGGGAAGGAGAGAAGCGCTATACAAATGTAAGAATTATGATTCTAAAACTGATATTTAATAGCAGACAACTGCTCGGCATGCTGTATGATGCTATCATACAGTGAAGCACACAGTACACTCAAAGTATGCTTCACTACCACTGTAATTGTGCACATTGCCGCTAAATGCACAGTCCACACCCCAAGCGCACACACCCTGCAGCTCTCCTGTGCTCTGTGCCGCGACAGTGAATTACAGTAACACCAGGAACCATCAGCGGGGAGTGAAGCTAGTTTCTAGGGATGGACTAGGGGAGAGGAACTGCCACTTCCTTCCCACCCATAATCGACGTTCCGCTCAGTGGAAGATTGCGGCTAAGCAGAGCGGGGGCCACGGAGCGCTGGACGTTGCGGATGGTGCTGTGACATACATGTATGTCACAGCACCGCACATACATCGTAATTAAAAGTAAGCTAAAAAAATTGAGTTCAGAAGTACTTTAAGTTCTAGCACCTTAGTAAATCAGTGATATGTCATCTAATTTATCATAAACTAGTTGTAGTTGCTACCACAACTGGACTATATTACTATATTACAAAATGAAAAAAGTGGTTTCTATGGGCAACAGAAAGTAAGATAATGCCACTGAGGCAGGCCGCACACTTGTTGGAATAGCGTGCACTTTAATGCACTATGGGAACCCTTTACCACCGCACGTGTGCTTAAAGTTAGTGTTCGCTCAAGAATCAAGATTTATTTTTGTCGGTCTACAATCCATTTTTGCAGTTTTTTGTGGGAAATAAAATCCTGACAGCTGTCTGCTTTAAATAATGCTCATTTATAATTCTATTGTATTTTGTCGCAAAATTAAAAATCGTAAATGAAAACAGGATCTTGAACAAAAACGCAATCTCAGAAGGAAAAAAACTGCCCGTCATATCGCAGGGACAAGTGTGCACCCTGTAACGGGTTACTTTCAAAATTTACTGCAAGAGCCGCTTTAAACCAGTCTAGTTTGCAAAAAGCAGGTCAGACAGATGTCAGCCAGGAACACATTGAGGATGGTCTGAGCGCTGAACAATGATTGGCTCAGAAGACAGCATGAGGAAGAGGTAATTACTGTACACACCTCACTAAACCATCAGAAAAGAGTGGTTTGGCAAGTTCACTTATCTATTTCTATTACTGCCCCCAGGCTGAAGTGTTCGCGCCAACCACTGTTCATTACCAGTCAGTAAACATATTTTTCACAGTGGTGGGCCTGTTGCTTTGTGGCTCAAATTTTCCACAAGTGTGCGAATGGACACAAGAATTACAGAGAACCAGACATCAGCACTCTCCTGTGTATGCTGTGACTGGCTAATGCAGAACTTGAGTGGTGGTTAAAAATATCCCCCCATCCCAACTGCATTTCATGAGGAGGCTATGTCAAGATATACAGTTGCTGGCCAAGCAGCAGTAATCTGGTGTTGCTGCTCACAGTGAAGACTTGCTGCAGGTTTCTATCGGGAGTGATAACACAGGGTTTATGCTGCTTGGCCAACAGGCGAATTTCCTCAGTTTTTCCACCTACCAGTCCGACACTGGATACTGTATATGGTACCAGCTGTCTCTGCTTTTCTGGAGGTGCTTTTTTGAATTTGCTGGCTTCGAATGCGTTGAGACGGAAGAGAAAGAAATAACCATGCACTTTCTGTGCACGTCTGGGAATACCACAGGAACGCACTGCAGCTTCTGTGTTACTTTTGTGGTTCCCGGAGCACTTCCGACGCATTGCGGTAAGTGTAAAAGGGGTCTCAAGGGAATGCCCAAAAGTATTTCAACAGGGAATAAAGGCAGGATTATTGGGATGCAAAACCACACAGGAAACTACCCGGTCCACCTGTTCATAGATCTAAAGCAACCAAATGCCTGGTTACACTGAATAAACCTGAAACACTTCATACTTCATGATATGGCAGTAAACTGACATCCCAGGGTGCTCTGACAAAGTGAAATCCCAAGATGCTCTCGCAATAAACTGACATCCCAGGGTGCTCTGACAAACTGACATCCCAGGGTGCTCTGACAAACTGACATCCCAGGGTGCTCTGACAAAGTGAAATCCCAAGATGCTCTCGCAATAAACTGACATCCCAGGGTGCTCTGACAAACTGACATCCCAGGGTGCTCTGACAAACTGACATCCCAGGATGCTCTGACAGTAAACTGACATCCCAGGGTGCTCCGACAAACTGACATCCAAGGGTGCTCCGACAAACTGACATCCCAGGGTGCTCCGACAAACTGACATCCCAGGGTGCTCCGACAAACTGACATCCCAGGGTGCTCCGACAAACTGACATCCCAGGGTGCTCCGACAAACTGACATCCCAGGGTGCTCCGACAAACTGACATCCCAGGGTGCTCCGACAAACTGACATCCCAGGGTGCTCCGACAAACTGACATCCCAGGGTGCTCCGACAAACTGACATCCCAGGGTGCTCCGACAAACTGACATCCCAGGGTGCTCCGACAAACTGACATCCCAGGGTGCTCCGACAAACTGACATCCTAGGGTGCTCCGACAAACTGACATCCCAGGGTGCTCTGACAGCAAACTGACATCCCAGGGTGCTCTGACAGCAAACTGACATCCCAGGGTGCTCTGACAGCAAACTGACATCCCAGAGTGCTCTGACAGCAAACTGACATCCCAGGGTGCTCTGACAATAAACTGACATCCTAGGATGCTCTGACAGCAAACTGACATCCCAGGGTGCTCTGACAATAAACTGACATCCCAGGGTGCTCTGACAGCAAACTGACATCCCAGGGTGCTCTGACAATAAACTGACATCCCAGGGTGATCTAGCAGTAAAATGACATCCAGGATGCTGACAATAAACCGACATCCCAGGGTGCTCTGAAATTAAACTTGATGACAGCCTATCACAGCTTCAGAATGCCGGGTGCAGTGAGCAGGCAGCTGGAGATTGTGGAGGAGTAAATTAGATGTGACTTAGATAGAGTTTCTTAAAGAGAAACTGTGACCAAGAATTGAGCTTCATCCCAATCAGTAACTGATACCCCATTTTACATGAGAAATCATCAGGGGGCTCTGTATGGCTGATATTGTGGTGAAACCCCTCCCACAGGAAACTGTGAGGACCATGGTCCTGGAAGTTTCCAGTCTGTGAACCTCGTTGCATTGTGGGAATGAGCTGTTTACAGCTGTTTCCGAATGCAAAAAAAAGGCAAGCAGCAGCTACTTCCAGTGACATCACCTGCCAGCAGTAAAAATGTCACCATGTGATAAATGCCAGAATGTAAATCAGGGAGAAGAAAGCTTTTATAATGGGCAAACACTGACTAAATTTATACAGAATTATAGTAAAAATGAAGCACTTTTTTATTACATTATTTTCACTGAAGTTCCTCTTTAATTTGGCAAAAACCACATCATATCAAATTTTGTGTGTGTAATTGAGTGCCCTTTATGACTATTATAGGTTGTTGGCTGGTCCTTGTGCCTTTATCCAGGTATGGAAACGCCCCCCCATTCCCAATCACATCACATATATGTTCCTGTAAATATAGGCTTAATCTTCCCTGTCCTATACATACACATCACGCCTCCTCTCACCGCCAAACCGGCTTCCCGGAATTTATTTATGGAACAAAAAGCTGGAGAACAAATAACATTGTGATGATCTTCAGGACTTCTGCCAGCAATTCACTTCCAAGAATGAAGTGGTGGGAGGAGTGAGAGCGAGATCAGACAGGCTGGCCTGCGACCTGCTGAGAGTGGAGAGAAGGAGACAGGCCAGAGGAAGGAGATATATCGGTGTGACAGCGATAGCCTGGAGGACATCCAACCCCAAATCTCATTCATTGGCACACATCAAGCGGGAGAGCCAAGATCTCCTGGAAGATCTGAGCCAGAAGCTGAACCCACTCGCTCCTCTTGCATTGCTAGAATACATGATAGGCAATGGAAGCTGTACTAACTCCTCTTCACTATATAGCCAGATCCACTTTCAAACACCAACTCCTTTCCACCCTTCTTCATATGACCCGCACATTGCAGAGACTGACAGCACATCCCTCAAGATCTAGGCAAGAACAGAAATGTGTGAAGGATGAAGAGTTTAAAAAGAACCAGAGACGAACGACCTAATAGATTTCCATCCAATCAATCAGCTTGGATTGCTCCCACGCCGCCGTCTTCCGCTGCCTCTATAGCCGGTACCAGGTCCCGTCACTTCCGCCAGTCAGGCACATGCATAAAGCAGGCACTGGCGAGACGGAGGGAGTCCCTGTGGATGCGTACAACTGGCCGCATCCCGCGGAAGTGACGGGACCTGGTAGCGGCAATAGAGGCAGTGGAAGACGGCGGCGTGGGAACAATCCATGCTAATGGGGCTGGAGGAAGCCCCAGGTATGTACAGAATCTTCTCAAACAAATTAGCATATTGTGATAAAGTTCATTATTTTCTGTAATCTACTGATAAACATTAGACTTTCATATATTTTAGATTCATTACACACAACTGAAGTAGCTCAAGCCTTTTATTGTTTTTCTTATTGATGATTTTGGCATACAGCTCATGAAAACCCAAATTTCCTATCTCAAAAAATTAGCATATTTCATCCGACCAATAAAAGAAAAGTGTTTTAAAAACAAAAAAAAAAGTCAACCTTCAAATAATTATGTTCAGTTATGCACTCAATACTTGGTCGGGAATCCTTTTGCAGAAATGACTGCTTCAATGCGGCGTGGCATTGAGGCAATCAGCCTGTGGCACTGCTCAGGTGTTATGGAGGCCCAGGATGCTTCGAAAGTGGCCTTAAGCTCATCCAGAGTGTTGGGTCTTGTGTCTCAACTTTACCTTCACAATATCCCACAGATTCTCTATAGGGTTCAGGTCAGGAGAGTTGGCAGGCCAATTGAGGACAGTAATACCATGGTCAGTAAACCATTTACCAGTGGTTTTGGCACTGTGAGCAGGTGCCAGGTCGTGCTGAAAAATGAACTCTTCATCTCCATAAAGCTTTTCAGCAGATGAAAGCATGAAGTGCTCCAAAATCTCCTGATAGCTAGCTGAATTGACCCTGCCCTTGATAAAACACAGTGGACCAACACCAGCAGCTGACATGGCACCCCAGACCATCACTGACTGTGGGTACTTGACACTGGACTTGAGGCATTTTGGCATTTCCCTCTCCCCAGTCTTCCTCCAGACTCTGGCACCTTGATCTCCGAATGACATGTAAAAGTTGCTTTCATCCGAAAAAAGTACTTTGGACCACTGAGCAACAGTCCAGTGCTGCTTCTCTGTAGCCCAGGTCAGGCGCTTCTGCCGCTGTTTCTGGTTCAAAAGTGGGTTCATGCTTCCATCTGCTGAAAAGCTTTATGGAGATGAAGATTTCATTTTTCAGCATGACCTGGCACCTGCTCACAGTGTCAAAACCACTGGTAAATGGTTTACTGACCATGGTATTACTGTGCTCAATTGGCCTGCCAACTCTCCTGACCTGAACCCCATAGAGAATCTCTGGGATATTGTGAAGAGAAAGTTGAGAGACGCAAGACCCAACACTCTGGATGAGCTTAAGGCCGCTATAGAAGCATCCTGGGCCTCCATAACACCTGAGCAGTGCCACAGGCTGATTGCCTCCATGCCACGCCACATTGAAGCAGTAATTTCTGCAAAAGGATTCCCGACCAAGTATTGAGTGCATAACTGAACATAATTATTTGAAGGTTGACTTTTTTGTTTTAAATACACTTTTCTTTTATTGGTCGGATGAAATATGCTAATTTTTTGAGATAGGAAATTTGGGTTTTCATGCACTGTATGCCAAAATCATCAATAAGAAAAACAATAAAAGGCTTGAACTATTCCAGTTGTGTGTAATGAATCTAAAATATATGAAAGTCTAATGTTTATCAGTACATTACAGAAAATAATGAACTTTATCACAATATGCTAATTTTTTGAGAAGATTCTGTATAAGATCTTTTTTCATTTTCCGTCTCTGGCTGTCTCTGGTTCCTTTTAAGTGCTGAGTAACTTGGGCAGTGAAGATAACCTACACACTCATAACTGAAACTTAGTCATCTGAAACCCAGAAGAAAAATTGCCACAATTCACCAAGATCAAGCTAGCGATAATAAGGCAAGTGAAAACTTAAACCACTATACTGATTTAAATCAGAAAACATTTTATGCTTGTTTTGGGAGATAATTCAGGATAAAACTTCACGTTTAATGCATCACTAAAAACAGATGAGGACTGTACTGCCTGTGCAAACTTTTGACATGGAGAAAAAGGTGAGAGATCAAAAATTCTGACCACCCTATTGGTAGCCTATACCGTAGCTCCTCTATATTATAGGGATGTTGGTCCTCTCTTAAAGGACAACTGAAGTGAGAGGGATTTGGAGGCTGCCATACTTACTTTTAACCAGTACCAGTAGCCAGGCTGTCCTGCTCGTCTATTTGCCTGCAGTAGTGTGTGAATCATTCACACCAGAAACAAGCATACAGTTAATCTTTTCAGACCTGACAACAATGTCAGAAACACCTGATCTGCTGCATGCGTGTTCAGGGTCTATAGCTAAAAGTTATAGAGGCAGAGGATTAGCAGGGCTGCCAGGCAACTGGTATTGCTTAAAAGGGAATAAATATGGCAGCCTCCATGTCTCTCTCGCCACAGTTGGCCTTTAACCTCTCTAAACTGAATGCATATAAATAACACTTAATCATCACTCTCCACCTAGCCCAACATGTTTCACCCCTATAAACTCTGGGGGCTTCATCAGGGGACAATTATAAAGTGCCGTAGTGCATAATTTGCAACAAACAATTAAAATACTTTCAGTACAAATTATGTAGCATAGCCTCACGGCTATATGTACAAGCTGAGGCCAGGGGATAATTCCCCACACACTTTAGAGCTGTTAGCACTCACATCCCTCTCTGTGAATAAACATCCTGTATTTAAGTTTAGGATTTAGTTGTTGATTTAAGGATTCAATCGTTAACTTTAGGAATCTCCTAGGAGATAAATTTTCATCTTCAAATTAAAATAACTTTCCAGCAACTAAAAAAGTACCAAAAATAAGTGAAAAAGTACTATCAAAATTATTTTGAGTATTTTGTTGCTTTCTGGTGGCCTAAAAGGCATTTTATTGACAAGTTTAAAAAGATCACCTAGGAGAAAATTCAGGAGAAAAAGTTAATTGCATATGAGCCATAGTCCTTAATTTAAGGATCGACTTTGTGAATAGCAAATAATTTATCACCATGGTGATAACAGTAAAACCAGCTCAGAATCATTATTAAAAGACAGGAGATAAGCTTAGAGAATTTTGGCCTATAAATGTACAAATCAAGTGTAGACAAAGTTATCTGGTGCGTGTATGGAAGAATAAAACTTACCCGTTTGTTACTTTCAGAGTGGGGTGGTGTGAAGAAATGGAGCCTTACTTAAAGAGACACTGAAGCGGAATTTTTTTTTCTGATATAGTACGGATAATTACTAGAACATTAGTAGGAAAGAAAATATATTTTTATTTTCAGTTATATAGGTTTGTTTTTTTTTTATAACATTGCATCATTCTCTAATATTTGCAGTTTACACACTACTCAGCATTCAAATAATTTTAGAGAGTAGGCCAATGAACTTTTGACCTGTTCTCTGCAGAGAAAAAGAATACAGTGACTGACAGTTGAGATAACTAGCTTCAGAAGAAAGTCATTTCTTAACTCTTCCTGTACTGGAAACAATATTAGACTTATGTGTCTACTCCTAATGTTTTATTTCTTATCTGTACTACACATACAAATCAACATTTTTTTTTCCGCTTGTGTCTCTTTAACAAGCTGTAATGCACTACAATTATAAGTCTATGCAACGTTCAGAAAGCATCCTGTATGATCCAACGGACTCCGGTATCCCAACACAGAGCATGTAGTGCGTTACATGACATGCATGCTTCACAATATGTCACACACGCATAACGTGCAATGCGATTTTTCCCCTCCATTGCGTTCCTGTTTTTACAGGTGCAATATATAAGTAAATACGTTTCCATACACAAAAGAAAAGAAAAAAAAATTGGCTGTTTAATTCATGCATAATGTTATCTCCGGATGTAAGCCATTCAATTTAAAATCACAAACTACAATTAAAAAGAGTGGTGACTGAGGACGGTAGTATCCTATATAATAATGATGCTGTGTCGCTGCGTCCAGCAGTTTACTCAGCGTCCCTGTTATTTTGTTACTGTGCATGTGCACAGTAATGGACAGCTGGAGGGACCAGGGAGCCAGTTAGGTGGGTGGGCAGTTGCATGTGCGCGCGGCAGGCACGTGTGGCGGGCGCGCGCATGCGCAGTGACTGGCGGCTGCGGTAAAAAAAAGACCTAGAGCCCATTTTTAAACGGGCTTGGGTCTACTAGTATACAACAATCTTGTACTCTATATATAAAATACCCACAGACTAGTGAGAAACCCACTATGTAGTTCATAAACCAACCTACTGTATATCAACAGTGCAAAAATATTTGTACAAAAACAAGGATGAACTCTTACCCCCAACCAAGTAGTGTGCTGCATTGAACAATAATTATTTAATGGACGAATGGGTGTCACAAATGTTTTTGTTTTTTTTCAAATAGTTACCTTAAGTGCTGGTGTAATAAGATTAGAGGTAACAAGCATTTATTTTTTTATAATGTGTAGCATGAGTAATAAAATCTTATATTATTCATTCAATCCCCCCCACTGTATTAGCAACGGCGACGTGGGACAAACTAACCTGAATAGGGGTGTACAAATGGCAGTTTCAAAGTATGTAAACTGCTCTGACCCCTGCCTTGATCGGCTGCTCCAAATGAGCGCTGACACAGCCACTCGTAGATTCAGCAGGAGCGCCCGTCATATTGACAGATGATGTCACCACATTACACACTGGAACCCTGCGGAGGGGACCTTCAGAGTCCCATCTGCGCAGGCACTGCTGGGGGCACCTATTAAGAGACTCACACAGATGCGCAGTCTAAGCCGTTCACTGCGCTGAAGTGTGCCGTCTCTTAGCCTGAACAGGTGCCCCCAACAGTGCCTCATGTGGATATCGAAATTACAGTATTTTTCAGACTATACGACTCACTTTTTCTTGCCCAAAAGTGGTGGGGGAAAAGTCACGGCGACTTATAGTACAACTGCAGCAAGTTCTTGACGAACCTCCAACCCGCCACAATGTTGGGGACTCCCTGTACTGTGCCCATGCAGAGGAGGTCACAGGGGGACAAAAGGACAGAAAGGGGCATAGAGGACACAAGGGGCCTAGAATGCAGACACATGGGGACACAAGGGGGACAGAGGAGGACACCGGGAGACACAAGAGGTACAAGGGGGCATAATCCACTGCTTCACCATGGATGCACCAGGTTTAGTATATTTTTTTTTTTCTCCTGGTCTTTGTCCTCTAAACCTAGGTGCTTCTTATGGTCCAGGAGTGTCTTATAGTCCAAAAAAATACGATAGGTAAATATTATTAACAGGCTAGCAGAGATTTAGTATGGAATAAATCTCAGAGAAGGGCAGCACGGTGGCGTAGTGGTTAGCACTCTCGCCTTCTCTGCCAGGGCACTATCTGCACAGAGTTTGTGTATCCTCCAGTGTCCATGTGAGTTTCTTTCTGGAATTCCAGGTTCCTCACAAAAAACAGATAGGTTAATTTACTTCCCCCTTAATTGGCCCTAGACTACGATACATACAGTGCATAGACATATTACTATGATAGGGATTCGATTGTGAGCTCCTCTGAGGGACAGTTAAGTGGCAAGACTATATATTACTCTGTACAGCACTGTGGAAGATGTCAGCACTATATAAAATACTAAATCATAATGAAGTTTAGGTCAGAAGCCCAAGAAGCTAAAAAACAAAGATGTTCTTTTGAACTTTATTTATTAAGAAAAATTCTACAGTTACAGAGTAAAGACAGAGTGAAAATACAGCTCTTTCCAGGCAGACCGCAAATACACAAGCTTTACATACAAATATATATATATGTTGTATATATCGTTTACTATATATTCTCCTTACTAAATATCAGCTCCAGGTTTCTGTACCACACCTGACAATATACAGACTCCTGAGAACCTCCCTTCTGAAAGGTGTGAAGCTGACAGGATGTTCAAGTGTCTCAAACATTCAAATATCTGGTCACATAATAAGTAAACTCATGACGTTCTATAGTAATGGTGCAAGTAGCAATAGTCAATAGGAAACCACAACAATGAAATGAAAATCATTCTTCATAGAACACACTAAACTGCTGGGATTAAAGACCGCCTGTCAGATTCTACTTATTGGCAGTAATAACTCAATTTCATGGGGTTACTTTGTTAATGTATTTCAGTACTTCCAACCCACAGGGCTTATAGCCGCTTATCACCATTTATTGGTGAGTGCTAATACATTCTCGATCAAACAGAAGTCACTGTTATGGTGGCCACACACCATACAATTTGTTGTATATCTGTTAAATTTAAAAATTGCAATACACTTTTCTGACCGATTGTAACATTTCAAAAAGATGACCAATGCACCACACACATATGTTCAATCTTTCCCCAATTATGATAATAATGATTGGAAACAGAATTGCTAGGGTGTGTATATATTAATTGACAATTTAACTCTCACCATCCAATCTTTACAAAAATTGAAGAAAATTGTCCAGGATTCCGGATCGATAAAAATTTGAAAAAAAAACTGGAAATCCGATCAGATTTTTTAGTTGAATGAAAAAAGAAAAGGGGGGGGGGGGGGGAGATCCGACCAAATTTATCGAATTTGCCGTGAAATTGGATCATTTTAGTGTATCGTGTATGGCCACCTTTAAAGAGTCACTTAAGGCAACCTAAAAAAATTTACTCACCTGGGCCTTCCACCAGCCCCCTGCAGCTGTCCGGTGCCCACACGGTCTCGCTAGGATCCCCCTGACCCCCGTCGGCAGCCACTTCTGTTTTCGGCGACAGGCCAGGGAACGCGGTGTAGAGACCGCTATTGCGGCCCGGAACGCGAAGAATTACTCGCGTTCCCAGGCCTGTCACCGAAAACGGAAGTGGCTGCCGGCGGGGCCAGGAGCATACGAGCGAGACCGTGTGAGCACCGGACAGATGCAGGGGGCTGGTGAAAGCCCCAGGTGAGTAAAACTAATTTTTTAGGTTGTCTTAAGTGTCCCTTTAAGTGATAGGTAGTTGTTCTGGAAAATGGCATGCTTTTCTCTAAAACCAGCCTCTATTCTGGAGGGAGTAGATGCTAATCCTAGGGCTACAAGGTCATTTTAAATCTTTGAGACTTGTGGGGAAAAAAAATCCCAAAAGATGAATTATTGGTAGACTGGATGTATGGGATTAATGTCCTGGAGGAAAACCTAGCATAGGAGAACTCTGCGTAAATATTCAGTGATCACTAGTGATGAGCACAAATTTCACATAATCATAATTTTGCATTGTAATTCACAATCAAGATGCAAAATATTCATGCAACATTTTGGGAAAATTCATAATTTTGCATGTAAACGTAATCCATACGTAATTTAGCGGAATTATGTGACATTTCGTGCCGACTTGTGCGGTTAATAGCAAAGCCGCCATAAATGCTATCATCTACAACAGGCATGGGCAAACTTGGCCCTCCAGCTGTTAAGGAACTACAAGTCCCACAATGCATTGCAGGAATCTTACAGCCACAGTCATGACACAAAGGCAAATGCATTGTGGGACTTGTAGTTCCTTAACAGCTGGAGGGCCAAGTTTGCCCATGCCTGATCTACAAAATTGCTACATACGGGGAATAATGGGAACACGGCAACTTTTAAAAAAAAAAAAAAAAAAAAAAAGAGAACATGTAGTTTTTGAGAATAATGGATTTTGTAAAATGCAAAAGGAAAAAGGTTTTTTAAAAAGTCTTTTTGAAAAATGATTTTTATGACCTGTTCCCAATATTCCCCTTAACATACATAGCAATTTTGGTGATGACAGGATATATGGGGGGGGTTTGCTGTTAACCACTAAACTCAGTACACAATTATGCAAAACAAAATTGTGCGGAATTTCACAAAATTACGGATGGATTACGCAAAATCAACTGCATGTCCAAACCGTAATTAGGAATGGCCATAATAACAAAAAATGATGCAAAATTCAGCGTAATCGTAATTATCAGATTACGATCACCACTAGTGATCACTTCTCTCCATAACCTTGAGAGGAAGATAAGGGGGGAGGGCCCATTTTCAGTGTTCTCCCCAGGCTCTTTTGGTCGGGTGCTCCACCCAGCTTTTTTTGGTGAGCACCCGGCTGTCATCAGCTCACCACCTCCTATGCTGTAAGCAGAGTTGTGCACAGAAGCTCCGGCCCTGCATGCTTTCATCACTTTCCACCGGCTACTTTTTCATGGCACCCGGCTGAAAAAAAAATTTGGGGAGGACACTGCAGTTCCTTTACCGAGTTTCATACAAATTGGGTCATCCAGAAGGGGGAGCACACTTAAAATATCCATACTCCTACACAGGCGGAAACAGTGGGAGGGGCCATGGATATAAAAATTACTTTTATTTGTCAAGTATGCGGGTTTTTTACTGCCTTGTGGTGATTTGCCTATAAACGTCCTGCTTTCTTGCCAACAAAAAGTACACTTTAAAGCCCTAGTTTTCTCTCATTTTCTATAATTGCATTTCATGAAAGTGAATCTATAAAAAAGTGCAATAAGATATTAAATTGTAAACCTGCAGCTACTATAGATCACAAGCGCCAGATCCTAACTGTAAACATCAGTTAAACTTTCACAGCACTGAGATGAACAATATAACAGCGTACACTAAAATAGGTTAAAAGCAGGTTAAAAGGGAGGAAGTGGTGGACTCGCCTCCATGAAGTCAGACTTGATAGGTCTAATATCAAAACACAGCTTTTATTTTCATTAAAATAACTCCAAATTGTGACACGCCTCCTTAAGAGGCGCCAAGTTTGGACGGACTTGAATACAGAAACTCCATTCAATTTGCCTGAGGAAGCAGGTTGCCTGTGAAACGTGTCACAATTTGGAGGTTTTTATGAAAATGAAAGCTGTGTTTTGGTATTCGTCCAATTAAAGTGGACCCAAACTAAAAATACAAGATTTAAGAAATGAAATCTATTTTCTAACTTATAATAATAAATAGTAGCCTTTTTTCAGCTGCATGACGACAAATATAAAATATTTTACATTTATTGGAGGAATCCCTCCCTTCATTTTATAGTGCCGGGACAGAATCCGGCAGACTGGTGGAAAAGATAAAAAAATAAAATTAAAAAAAAACCACAGGCTGCTACTGATGTCACAGGGGAGGTGATCTCAGCTTGTGTGAGATTTTAACATAGACGACGCTACCGTGAGGGAGGGTAGCTGATGACATACACACCCATTATCTAAAACCTCCTACTAAGCTCAGAAGTAATGGCTGCCACATGTATAACTCTAGTTATGAAAAGAGAAGGGTGAAAAGCATGCACTGAAATGCTCATAATTTTGAATGAGTGTTTATTTATCTTTGTATGTGTCGGACTGGTGCAACTAAATATTTTGAATTTAAAAAAAATGTTTGGTTTGGGTCTGCTTTAAGTCTGACTTCCTGGAGGAGTCCACCACTACCTCCCTTTTAGCCTGGTTTTAACCTATTTTACTCTATGCTGAGGCCTCTGTTATATCTCAATCCTTAAAAGCCACACTGGGTGAAGGGGCATCATCCCCATTTTCTACACTACAGAGAGCGACTTTTCACCCTGAGTGGGGACAGGTCTAATCTCTCCACCTGCCTTCCAAGTGGTTGCCTTGGAGGTAACCCACCTTTGTGAGTATTTTCATCACAAAATTACACTCTAATTACCCTATGTATAATTTACTACACCATATTGGGCTCTCGTGTCCCTTGTCAATTTTTCTCCACAGCACCACAGGCCTACATAGTGCATAACAGCCTATCCATTTACGGTTTCCTCCCTTTTTCTTACCTGTGGTGGAGTGTGTCACTGTGACATCATGAGACCTGGCCAACTGCTGAAAAGAGAGAAGCATGCAAGAAGGATGCTGGCTGTCAGCGGTTAGGATCTCGCTACCTGTGATCTGCTGTAATTCAAATATTAGCTTTTTATATTGGAAAAAGCAAAGCCTTTTTGCAAGAGAGTTTTAAATGTACTCTACTTAAATAAATGTATTCCTATGAAATGCAATTTTAAAAAACAAAGGTGAACCAAAATGGCAGAATTACTGGCCTTAATAACGGTTTATAAAACAAAGTTTAACCCACTTAAAGCTGCTAGAAACTGCTCTCTTTTTGGTTGCAATTGACAGCTACATATAAATGCTACCATCACTACATTACTAAAATGATGTTTGTGCAAACAGTCTAAAAATAAAAAATGGTTGTATTTGTACAGAAAAAGGTAGCCTGCTGTGCATGTGCTATGTCAGCGTATTGCAGAGGGAGGCACAGGCTATTTTCTAGGTTACAGTGGTTCTACATACTCCGTATGCTACGTCGTCATTCCTGGATGCATGTATTAGACACGAGGGACTGAAACAGAAAGGAAGTCAAAGTTCCCTACAGGTTAGGACAGCGGTACACAGATACATACCCAGTGCCCATGTCCCTCTGCAGTGATCTCCGAACAGCCACAGCAGGAGGAGGAGGAAATGTTGGGTCAAGGTCACACTGTTATTAGAGTTCACTGAGCCTTGAATGGCACCATCGGCAAGGCAACTTTCTCACTGGAGTGTGAAGAATTATAGCAGATTTGCCATAGAGTACCAAAAGTGCAGTAGCATTTCTGATTAGAGTAACAGTAGCGTATACATGACCTATTCCACTCCCTGCTTGCACTGCAACAGTCCACAGCAGAGAGGCACATGTGCTTTGTGACCACCCATGCCCTTAAAGGCCAACTAAACCCCAAAACTGAACAAGGCAGAATATATAAGCAACTATGCTGTTCTGAGTAAATCATAAGTATTACCTTTGGAAATGTATTTTTCCATGTTCGGGAAACCCTTGTGGCGTTTGTCTGTGGATTCTACTATACTGCAGGAATCCTGTGAAATGCTCTTGGACCTATTGTTCTTCCTTTTTGGCGCGTCACATGTTCACAACAGAAGGCCTCGCCCAGCTGCTGAATCCAGATAGGAGAGGAAGTAAGCTGTACTAAAAGTTGGCCCATGAAACATCTTATTTGCCCAACATTTTGCTTCTGTGTGTGGTTCATAATCGCCTGTTATTTGAAATTGCCTTCTTCAGTTTTGGGTTTATTCCGGTATCAATATAGCCAGAGAAATGCAACACCATCTCACCCAAAGACAACTCATAACGATATCATCTCAACAAAGTCCTATTTCTTAAAACTGAACTACAGGCAAAAAAACAGGTGACCCTCTAATCCTGCTAGGCATTCAGTAAAAAAAAGGATCTGATGCGTTACGTATACAGCCATTAGAAGTGCCTTTATTTATTGCAGCTGAACAGGGCTTTACATTCAGCTGATTTCAGGGAGGGGCAGCAATGGGAACCAGTAAGGCTTGGGTGCTTTACAAAGTGAAGTCAGCCTAAAATTGAGATCTAGGGGGAAAAAACAGGTTTCATGTTTGGGATGGCAAAGGCAAGAGCTAAAGCATTGGTCAGGATTTTATTGTGGTCTGTATCCCTGTAGAGATCCCCCTCCCTTCCCAGTGCTAATTACTGAGACAAGATTATGATGAACTTTCTCAATTGGAGAGTCTAATTCTTTTCAACTCTACTAAAAAGGTTTTATATTTCCATCTGTGTCCCCATAGGTGATCGGCCATGTCACTTATTCTCAAAAACACCAGTGATTGGAAAGGGAAGAGAAAGAAAAAAATAGTGGACAAAAGAGGGAAAATGTCTACCTTGAACTGCAGTGGATAGTGAGATCACCGAGTTTTGCCTCTTAAACAGAAGATATTGGCATTCGATCTCTGCATGTGTAAACACTTATGAGAGGCAGATGCAATCACTTGAAACCCAGAAACATAACCACTGGATTATATAGCAAACCTATGGAATGATTTTTATATTCTCCTTGCTGTCATGAGGTGGCTTACCGACATTCAAATACTTGCACAATCTGGGCCCTGGATGCCTGGAGGACTTGTTTCAACTGCATCACACCCACCACAATCTTAGATCAAAAGGCTCTAAACTTGGTCACCTGAAGAGTCCACCTCAAAACCTTTGGAGACAGAGCCTTCGGTCATGCTGCCCCTAGACTATGGAACTCCCTGCCACACCCAATCAGAACATCTCCATCCCTGGAAGCATTTAAGTCCAACCTGAAAAGCTACCCGTTTAGTCTGGCATTTATGAAGACCTGACTATTTCCTCTGTAACACAGTCCAGCCTGCAACCCTGTATTGATCTGAGACATAGCCATGTGCTTTGAGTGCTATGGGAGAAAAACGCTTTGCAAATGTTATTGTATTGAATTATAGCGTTCATTTTTGACCATTGGCAAGTGGATTTGGAAAGGCGTTCTATTTTGAAACATTCTAATTGTACTTCTCCAAGTGCTTTATCAATGTGGAGGGGAGAAGGAGGCTTTTTTTTTAGTACTACTACAAAAAAAATGCTTAAGGCTCCTTAATTTAGCAGGCTTGGGGTGTTGTGTTAAAATTATCTGAACACAGGACTGCCTGGGAAGAAGCAATCTTCTAAAAGGAAGCAGCTTAGAGTGCAACTATGTGCCTGCAGTGCAGCTTTAAGGAAAATGTCAGCATAAACACATCTCTGGATCAGGGTGAGACAAGCATAGTGAAGTGTACTGCATTTAGGTCCACGTCCTGAGCCCCAGACATTTAGTTGCAGCTTTAGGGTTAGAGGTCACAGACCTTTGACTTCAGATGTCATTAGTTTGGTGCAGTAGGTCTGCTAGTTAATGCAGCTTGAAGTCTGTTTATCTAGGTGTACATAGACATTTACATTCAGTCTGAGCTCATGTTAATGCCAGCGAATACAATGTCGTGTACACTAGGCCTTAGGGTTTGTGCATGCCTTAGCTCCCTAGGTTACATTTTTCAGCTGGCGCCAGTGAAGGGAGACTTTACAGAGGTACTATACACTGTTGCAGCATTTCACACTGATCCAGAGACCTAGACAGTTCTAAGTTTATAAATTAAACTAAGTGTGAATACCCTGGTCATCATAGTCCATCTGGTTTAGCAGTGAAACCTGAACCTCCTGCGAGAGAAGAAGGTCCGCCTGGATAACTGAAGATAAATTATTATCTAGTGAACAAGCAAACAGCTTCATCACACAGCTAAAAACATGGAGCCATCAGCAGCACGGGCAACAGTGACAAGCCGCAATGCCTTCTGGGTCCTCTGCAGCACTGTGACCTGGTCGTGCTGCCCTCCTGGACAGCCAAGGCAAGTTTATTTGGATTGGGGTAGATTGGTCCTCCTTGCATTGGTATAGCTATTGTCCTGGTGTTGTCATGCTTGCCTCTTCTTGCTGCTGTTCTCACTTATCCTGCGTACCCCATGAAATGTAGTCTGGACGGGTGGCAGCGTGATACTCGTCTATCAGCTGCTGAACTATCTCTCTCGAGTTATCCAGCTCATCAAAGTTGTCCTTGAACATGTCCTCCTTGCGGAACTGCTCCAGGAAAGCCTCCCTCTTGCGCAGCTTGTCGTACTGCCGGCATGTCCTCTCAAAGAGCTGTCAGGAAGAGAGATGATGGTAGGTCAACATACACTTCTAACTGGGAGAAACATACAGGAAACCAATAACAAATGCTTGTTTAAAGCTCTGAGCTCTTCCACTTTTTCTGAAGCATCAAGCTAACAGTGAGAGGTGGCTTCAAATAAGGTTTTACTGCAGGGGAGATCAAAGGGTCATTAGCTCTGCTCGATTTCATAGTTTAAAATACAGAGTGTTTGTAAATTGCAAATATTTATGTTATTATTTTCTTTACTACTAATGTTCTATTAATTATCCGTACTACACATACAATTCATTATAACATAAGTTTTTTTTCCCCATGTCATTGTCACTTTAAAGGGAACCTAAACTGAGAAGGATATGGATTTTTCCTTTTAAAATAATACCAGTTGCCTGACATTCCTGCTGATCCTGTGTCTCTAATACTTTCAGCCACAGCCCCTCAACAAGCATGCAGATCAGGTGCTCTGACTGCAGTCAGATTAGATTAGCTGCATGCTTGTTTTAGGTATGTGATTCAGCCACTACTGCAGCTAATGAGATCAACGGGGCTGCCAGGCAACTGGTATTGTTTAAAAGGAAACATCCATATCCCTCTCAGTTTAGGTTGCCTTTAAGGCCTTTCCCGCCCACTGACCACATTCAGATCTGAAGTTCAGATCACGCAGGATTCGCCCTTGCTTTGCTGATTGTGAGGTCTTACAACTATCATTAAAATCACAGTGCCCATTTCCCACTGATGCAATCCAATTTTTCCGCAAGTGGAAATGTAGTATAAAAAAACTGCATATCAAATGCAGAGCTAAGCAATGTTCTTGCAATTTAACCGTTTATTTTTTTCTAGAACCATCAAAAAGAAAAAAAAAAAAAAAAAACACAAGCAGAGCAAATGTGAATGAATGCATGAAAATGGTGCAAAAAAAAAAAAAAAAAAATCACAAGGCCCTGCCTATACTCTATCCCCTATGCCAGGGGTGCCCACACTTTTTCGGCTTGCGAGCTACTTTAAAATTTGCCGAGTCCAGGAGATCTACCAACGTTTTAAATGCTAAGCCCTGCAGGTTGCCCGCCGCCGCCGCCCCCAGCCATGACGTAGCGACCACGCCGCCTCTCCTCCCCTGCATCCTTATTGGCCAGCAGTTAAACATGATGAGCTGCTGGCCGCAACATTTAACGAGACGCAGCCGAGAGGCCGCGATCTACCGAGAAGGCGGTCGCGATCTACCGGTAGATCGCGATCAACCTATTGGGCAGCCCTGCCCTATGCTATCAAGGCATTATGTATTGACCTGAGGAAGCGGGCCATGACCCGTGAAACACGTTGTCAGATTGCTTTTGCATAAAAACATTTTTCCAGTTGAACTGCTGCCTACATCTTCTGGAGAGGTAAGCAATGACCTCTCTTATTATTTATACTTGAAAACGCTAAAATAGAACACACATTGGGCGCCTCCATCCTACCCATTACCAATCAGACCTCCTTTGGGAGGTAATAGCTTTGCAGTTTTTCTGGAAAGTCTATCTTGCTACAGAAAAGCGACCATCCAGTATCCAGCAAGACCGTTAATTCTCTGCAGGCCTATACGGTGGTTGCAGGAACTGCAACCCAGCTTTGTGAGTATATATTTGTACATGTTTATCCTCCCTATACCTGACGATACTGCACCATTGGGCTCCCGGTCTCTCCCTACTTCTCAACTAGGTACTCAGAAGAAACCCCCCTATACTATACTGCTTGGTGTAAACGTGTACATTTGCAATTTTTAGCAGAAAAGGGCCCTTTAGACACTGCCAAAAAGCTGATCTATCTACCTATTTATCATAGTGTCCAACCAGCTTACAGTATTCCTTCTGCAGGCAACAGGAAAGAATATTTACCAGAACTGCTTATACAGTATCTGCATTGCACCATGTAAACAGCTCCGGTAAGGAATGGCTTCTCAGCTATTTTACTCAATTTGTAAAATGACATTTCCAGGCTGTAGCAACCAGAAAAGGCTGTGGCTGCAATTTGTAAGCCAATAGCGCCACCTTGTGTCAGCATCTGATGGCCAAAAACTGGCACCAAATCCTTACAAAAGCACCATTTTGGAAACGTACTGAAACTTCAATAGCCACTAAAGGACTCCATGAACTTAAAGCGGACCTGAACGCAGAACTTTCTCTCTGCTCTAAAATACAAGCAACAGTATAATAACCGCTAAATAAAAACATTCCTTTGTTACAGCTGATAGAAATCCTGCAATAAATCTGCAATGTGTCTACTTCCTGCTTTCATGTAAGCAGACATAGGTTTAACATCCTAGGTTTGCAAATTAACTGCTTTGTGTGGCAAATGAGATTCCTGAGCGGACACAGCTGAGAGATCAAATTACAGTGGTGATTAGTCACAGAGGAGGAATTACAGGTTTAACTCTAAATTCACACAGGGTGGGTTTCTCTAGGTTTTCCTTCTGTGCTTTGCGTGAGTTCGGGTCCACATAAAGCTAGTTCAGGTAAGGGAGAAGGATATTTACTCTTTAGCAAGTGAAATTGCAATCAGAGTGCAATTTCTAACTAGGACACAATCTTCATGGGTTTGTGAAGGTTTCCTTTCATTTCTCAAGAGCATATTGGTAGGTAATCTGACCATAGGCTAAAGGAGGACTATGACTGTGCTAGGGGCAGTTTGGTGTAAACCACTAAGGTGAAGTCAGCATGTAGAGTCCTCCATTTACTTACTTGGTCTTCAGCAGAGAGTGCTCAGAGGTCCGTCTTGGCACATGTGTGCCACCTGGGTCATGCAGTAAGGAAGTAACAGGACAGGCAGGCGCCTCAGCATACGGTGGTTGCTGGATCTGCAACCCATCCTTGTGAGTACTATACACCCACATTTCTGTCTTACTGCATATGACCTAGAGATACGGTACCTTCTGGCTCCTGGTCTCTCTTTTTTTTTTTTTTTTTATAGGCACCAAGATTGCAAGCTTGGGAATTTAAGTGACTGAAATTCCAGTGGCACAGTGTATACTTAGCTTAGAGGAAGATGCAGGGAGGTGAATTTCACAGAAGGCATTCTCTGGACCACAACCATGGAGTATAATTAACACCTTTCCCATTTCCTACCACAATTTCAGCAGTCTGTGGTGAAGCTTGACTTCATGCAATGTTCTAATGGGCCAGATAGGCTCTTGATTTTTCAGAACCTCGGTCTAACCTACATATGCAAGTGAAGAGCAAAGAGAGGTAGCAAGTGAGGGTGACCGACAAGCCTGACAGCTGTTTCGTGCTAGATGAGCTTTGTCAGAGGCGAAAGTTTAGCCTCTGACGAAGCCCATCTAGCGCAAAACAGCTGTCGGCTTGTTGGTCACCCTCACTGCTTATGCCACTGTGTCTGCCCAGGTTGCAATAAAATGCTTTTTTGGTAAGCTGAACCTCACTACCTCTCTTTGCAACTCATGCCACTGATCACTATTTCAGACTACCTTAGGTTATCTTCACAGGCTCCCAGCTGCACCAAGCACTTCTTTACCATTGCATACCGAGAAAAAAAAAAGCATACACTAAAACAATCGTTACCCTTGACTTACCGATGAGATGTTGGTGTGATTGGCCATCATCAGTCCACTGACCCGATGTGCAGATGGGAGGTATGGAGATTTTCTTGAGAGGGCTACTTGTATACTGGCAGGACCCCACGGGATAAAATTGGCAAGCTTCCTTTCTCTGATTCGCTGTAGACTCTTGTGCACCTATCAGAAGAAACAATCCTTTGTAGGTATAAAAACGTTTTTAAGGCAAAGCATAGCTCTATGTGAATTTTAGCTTGGAAGCCATCACTGGATTTTAGCTTGGAAGCCATCACTGGATTTTAGCTTGGAAGCCATCACTGGATTTCTCCTAACAGAAGGTACATGTTTCCCCATAAGTCAGTGAGTCCTCTGTGTACGTCCTGCCATGTTGCCTCCATCTGTGGTTATCGGAACTCCAGGCAGACAGCAATGAAAAGATTCCCATGTATAAAAAGCTATTCCTATTACAATTACCTGCACAGCCATACTAGATAAGATTTGTGCATGATAAACATGTATGTTTGGGCATAGAGTAAAATTCCATACACATGCTAGATTTAAGGTGGCGCGAACAAGTGAGAAATGTCAAACTACAATTATCTGTCAAAAAGAAACGACAAGTTGTTTACATGATGCTCACATACACAGATAGTCCAGATTATTATCTTGTTTGAATACTGCATGCACATGTACAACTGACATTTCATACGCAAGTATGCTCTGGAACAAAGACGTTTGAACATTGTACACATCCGCCAACTGCATGGTATCTGCCCAATAGTCAACTGAATTGATCTGCCAGTTGGATGGGGCAGAATACAGGCTATTGGTCCCTAGTTGATTAAAGCACACCGGAAGTGAGCTATAGACCTTGAACAAGCATGCAGGTGCTTGTTTCAGGTGTGCGATTCAGGCATTGACTGTGCTGGCGCTGCTTGGGGTCCCGACCAGTCCTTTTATTACCGCAGCCATACAGAAGTTTCCCCCCGAACGATGCAATTACGAAAAAGTTTCGAACTGAAGCTGCACATTGAAAGAAAGCACTCGGTAGCAAGCACTTGCTTTGCTTGTGCTTGCATGGTTCAGAACTGCACCTGTGCAATGCTCGACTGCTTGGGGGAATTTCCTGGTTTTGGTATTTGACAGAGATCCCACTGAATACTTTGAGTACAGGGAACGGGGAGAAATCTAACTCAGGAACAGGTAATTTAACCCATCATGGGCTTCAGTTTTTTTTTTTTTTTGGGGGGGGGGGTCCTTGGTTCAGTACTGTAAAGATTAGGGAAGGAGGAGTAAACTATTGAACTAGCCTTGAGCCCCGGAACCATGTTATCACTATGATGTACACAATTTCTACTCATTGTCCATGTACTCACCTGAGTAGGATCAACTTCTCCCTGGATGATGTTTAGTATTGCGATGTAGCAGTGATTAGTCTGACGGTCTCGACCTGTGGACACCATCACATTCTTGGGCTGTAATAGCCTCCTCATAACATCCAGCACTGTGGTCTTTCGTACACTTGCAACCTACGTGTTAGTTACAAGGCAGACAACAAAACGATAATGAAAGATATATTTAATAACCACTACCATGCAAAGGACACAGCAAACATCGCATCTTAGCACAGCACACACTATATCTTAGGTTGTGGCAAAGAGATTCTCAAAAGATTCAAAGTAAAGGGGTTTGGTAACACTAATAATATGAAAAGTAAATGCACTACAACTCATTTTGACACGTTCTTTCAGGGCTGGTGCACACCAAAACCCGCTAGCAGATCCGCAAAATGCTAGCAGATTTTTAAACGCTTTTTTTTATTTTTATGAGGCGTTTTGCTAGCGTTTTGCGGATTGCTGCTGCGGTTTTCAGTATAGTAGATTTCATATATTGTTACAGTAAAGCTGTTACTGAACAGCTTCTGTAACAAAAACGCCTGCAAAACCGCTCTGAAGTGCCGTTTTTCAGAGCGGTTTGCGTTTTTCCTATACTTAACATTGAGGCAGAAACGCATCCGAAATCCAAAAAATGCCTCACCCAGGCATTTTTCGTTTCTGCAAATCGCCTGCCGCTCTGGTGTGCACCACCCCATTGAGATACATTGACCAAGCAGATCCGCAGCTGCAAGCGGATCTGAAAACGCCCAAAAAGCCGCTCGGTGTGCACCAGCCCTGAGAGCAGCAAAGATTTTCCTCAGTACATCTAATTTGTGCAGCTTCTTTCTAAATGACTAATGCTTTCTCATGTCAGTAGTGGTGAGAAAATGACCTACAGATCAAGTGATGAAATCCGGGGGTCCTTAAAGGAATACTGTAGGGGACCGGGGGAAAATGAGTTGAACTTACCCGAAGCTTCTAATGGTCCCCCGCAGACATCCTGTGCCCGCGCAACCACTCACCGATGCTCTGGCCCCACCTCCAGTTCACTTCTGGAATTTCAGACTTTAAAGTCTGAAAACCACTGCGCCTGCGTTGCCGTGTCCTCTCTCCCGCTGTTGTCATGAGGAGCGTACTGCGCAGGCCCAGTATGGTTTGTGCCTGCACAGTATGCTCCTGGTGACAATAGCGGGAGTGAGGACACGGCAACGCAGGAACAGTGGTTTTCAGCTAGTGTTCTCCCCAATGTGCAGCTGTAACTCAACTCCCCCGCCACCCTGAGGCAGAAAAAGTGTGTCTTACGACCAAAAATAAACACGGTATAAAGCTGGGCGTATACTAGTTAGGCTGTGTAAACAATGGACACCGTCTACCTAATGTTGGTCATTTACCACCTTCACACATTGCCCCTTATTGATTTCAGAAGAAATCTGACCCAACACCCTTGTCCTTGCTGCAGCCACAAGCTATGTACTGTTCACTGCAGAATATAGCTATGGAGTCTAGGCCTGAACGATTTTAGGAAAAAATTGAATTGAGCGATTTCTGTCTGAAATTGCGATTTCGATTCGATGCACTGTTTCCTTCCAATCAAGCTTTGTTCCCCCTCTTTGCCTAGTTGTTCCCTCCTCTGTCTCTCTTTTTGCCCCCTTTGCCTCTTTAAGCCTCCTCTGGGTCTCTCTCTTGCCCCCTTTGTGTCTCTGTGCCCGCTTTTTCTCTCTTTGTGTCTCTCTGTGCCTCCTCTGTCCCCCAAGCTGCATCAGTTCTTGACATAGCTTCTAATGCACAAAATACTTCACAAAATACTTCCTGTATGTCATGTGACATACAGGAACCCGGAGTTTTGCCAAGCACACTTCTTCAAACTTCCCCCATGTGAAAATGACGTGATTGCGATAATTGCCGCTTTGACGATTCCGAAATTGTGATCTTGGTGATCACGTTTTCGATTTAAATTCGATTTATCTTTCAGAGCCTAATGGAGTATCTCTCCTGCTGCTCCTGTGCGCAGTCCCTCTAGTGCTACTGGAGTGGGTGTGGCTTGTTTACACTCAACCTCTTAGTGTTTGGCCTCGTTCACACTAGGGACGTTGCTGTGCGCTTTTCACAAAGCATTGGGCTGTGCGCTTTGCTAGGGACAGCTTTGTCCATCGATACTAATATACCACCTTGTCATCTATGCGCTTTGTTACTGTCCTTTTGAGAAACATGGTGTTGCATGCATTTCTGTGCGGTGCGCTGTGAAGCGCAAGCAATGCAAGAGTATGGGTGCGTATAAAAGCGCATAGCAATGCGCTTTGGAGATGCGTTTTTTTAACCCTAATTAAAAAAAATTTCAAATGAAAAATCTTTATTGAACAAATAAACAAAGAACGCGTTTAAGCTCATGTAAAATTCATGGGTCCACTTAAAAAAAGCGCACCACAATGCACTGAAAAGCATTCTTAAATGCGCATCAATGCATGCTTTTTTTTTTTTTTTTTTTTTTTTATCATGCACTTAAATACATTTCTGAACGCACCCAGAGTGAATGAGGCCTTAGCCTATGGGCAGTACCGGGTGAAGGGTGATGCTGTACGAGGCCTTAGCCTATGGGCAGTACCGGATAAAGGGTGATGCTGTACTAGGCCTTAGCCTATGGGCAGTACCGGGTGAAGGTTGATGCTGTACGAGGCCTTAGCCTATGGGCAGTACTGGATAAAGGGTGATGCTGTACAAGGCCTTAGCCTATGAGCAGTACCGGGTGAAGGGTGATGCTGTACGAGGCCCTAGCCTATGGGCAGTACCGGGTAAAGGCTGATGTTGTACGAGCCCTTAGCCTATGGGCAGTATTGGGTAAAGGGTGATGTTGTACGAGGCCTTAGCCTATGGGCAGTACCGGGTAAAGGCCTTAGGGTGATGCTGTACGAGGCCTTAGCATATGGGCAGTACCGGGTAAATGCCTTAGGGTGATTATGTACGAGGCCTTAGCAAATGGGCAGTACCGGGTAAAGACCTTAGGGTGATGTCGTACGAGTCCTTAGCCTACGGGCAGTACCGGGTAAAGGGCGTTGTATAAGGCCTTAGCGTATGGGCAGTACCAGGTAGAGGGTGATGATGTACAAGGCCTTAGCCTATGGGCAGTACCAGGTAAAGGGCGAGGTCGTACGAGGCCTTAGCCTATTGGCAGTACCAGGTAAAGGGTGAGATTGTACGAGGCCTTAGCCTATGGGCAGTACCAGGTAAAGGGTGAGATTGTACGAGACCTTAGCCTATGGGCAGTACCGGGTAAAGGGTGAGGTCGTACGAGGCCTTAGCCTATGGGCAGTACCAGGTAAAGGGTGAGATTGTACGAGACCTTAGCCTATGGGCAGTACCGGGTAAAGGGTGAGGTCGTACGAGGCCTTAGCCTATGGGCAGTACCAGGTAAAGGGTGAGATTGTACGAGGCCTTAGCCTATGGGCAGTACCGGGTAAAGGGTGAGGATGTACGAGGCCTTAGCATATGGGCAGTACCAGGTAAAGGCCTTAGGGTGATTATGTACGAGGCATTAGCCTATGGGCAGTACCAGGTAAAGGGTGATGATGTACGAGGCCTTCGCCTATGGGCAGTACCGGGTAAAGGGCGATGTTGTACTGTAGTAGTGGCAATAAATTATGAGCCTCTCTGAAGGACAGTTAGCAAAATAAATTGGTTAAAGTACTCTGCAAAGTGCTGGGAAATTAGAGGACTTATATAAATGCATAATAATGTCCTGTAAATGAATAGAAAATATGAATCATACATGGAATTTCATATAAGCTACCGAATATAATAGGAAGATAGCGAGTGGCTGGACAGAACATGCTGAGAAATTAGAGACTCTACAAGGTCAGTCTAACAGGCAGAGATCAATAGTCACACACATACAGTACCCGCTTATAATCCATTAGGCTTTTAGATCTGCTTCTCTTAGGGATGTCCTTTGTGAATGCCAGGAGGAAATGATGGATTTAATGGCTTGGGGTTTTAGACACACATTTCCGAGGAGCATTAGCCACTGACAGTACAGATTACACATGACATCATCATCAAACCATCTCTGTAATGTGTATGTTGTCTAGGCAGGCTAGATTTCATCTATCAAAAACGCACAGAGAGGCTTCCTGTGGTATCCAAGTGACTACACTGTTTAACTATTGCAGGAAAGGCTAGATGAAGCTGTATGGTTGCTACAGCAATATAGACAGTTTCTAGACCATTTACTAAATGAAATTAATGACTGCTATCTTCTACACTGAGCAAACATGCGCTGCCAGGAATGAGCAATGCTGGCCGTCAGAGGCGGCCTTTGGGGGTGGCAAGTAGGGCGATCGCCCCAGGCCCCGCACATAAAGAGGGCCCCGCATTTCATGCCCGCCATTCCATGCTCATTTTGGTGGTGGTGAAGTAAAGGTCTACAGAAGTCTAGCTGTTTGTGTTCTGAGCAGTGTGTCATTTACAACTACTCAAATTTTCCTATTTTGTTTTACACACCTTATATTTTGCACCCCCCCCCCCCTTTTATTGCTTAGGTTTTTATCTTCGGCATGCTTTACTGTACTATGCCGTTTACATTTTTGTAATGAATTTCTGCACTGACATGGAGCTTGCCAAATGTCAGATTATGGTAACGTGCAAGAGCCTCAGCCTGAGGGCCCCAGGGGCATTTAGGTCAGTCAAGCATGGACTGGAGCTAGAGGGGGCTCAGGCTGGAGCTTCCAGACTGGCTGGGGATTGGTGCTAGCTTTCATGGGGAGCTAGGGATAGGTAGAGGCTGGCTGGGGAGCTAGGGATAGGTACAGTTTGATTACATTACGTATTGTAATTGTTTGTATTGGTTGGCTTAGGGGCCTTTAACAAGTTTTTAAACAATAATAAGGCATACTGCTTTAGAGGTGGACAAGCCCGTGACTGTGGTGGTACGGTACATGGCCTTCACTTATGCCTCTAGGCCCTGCATATGACACTCGCCCCAGGCCCCGCGTACTGTAAGGCCGGCTCTGCTGGCCGTAGGCTGGTTTATCCCATCAAAGGCAGGCTAACCGCAGACACTGCACAGCTAACATACAACCAACCAAGCCACAGACCTAAAGGTGGCCATACATCAGAAGATTATGGGCAGATTAGACCAAGAGACAAATTTATCTCTAATCGAATGTGATTAGAGATAAATGTGTCTCCTGGTCGAATCTGCCCATACACTACAGGCCGATTCCTGTCTGATTTCAGCATGAAATCATCAGGGAATCGGCTGTACCCGCCGCGTCCGTCCCGCCGCTGCCCCCAAAATGTATAAATGTATGTAGTGTAGTGAATTTAAACATTACCTGCCCTGTAGCAGCTTCTGCACGGTGTCTGTACATCTCGCCGGGTAACAGCCGCATACACGCTGGCGACGCATAGCGTCTGACGTCAGATGCGATGCGCCGCCGGCGTGTATGCGGAACCCAGCGAGATGGATGGAAACCGCGTGGAGGCTGACACCGGACAGGTTACATATAAATGCACACACCACATACATTTATACATTGCAGCGGTGGGGGGGTTCGTCGTCTCGTCACTCGTTCGCAAATCAGCCACGGTACAGCCGCGCACCCAACTTCAGCCCGACATCTTGCAGCATGCACGATCGCCCGTGCGGCCAATTTTCGTCACGGAATTGGTCTGTCTCTTGGTTGGGCATGCACTTGGCAGCACCAATTTCCATCCAACTTGATTCTAATCAAATTGGATGGTCGATTGGTTGATGCATGGCCGCCTTAAAACTTAAAAGCTAATGAGAATCATATATAATATATATATATATATATATATATATATATATATATATATATATATATATATATATATATATATATATATATATATATATATATATATATATATATATATATATATATATATATATATATACACATACCAGATACTCACCTAAGGAGACAGAAGGCTCTGGGTCATATAGAGCCTTCCCTCTCCTCTCCCGTTGCACTTGTTGCAGCAGCAGCTCCTCGGATTGAATATCCCGTCACAGGGGCCTTTGGAAGTCTTCGGGAGCCGAGTCCTCCCGAAAACAGGCAGCTCCATACTGCTCACATGCGAGAGAGGGTGCCCGCGCGTGCGCAGTATGGAGCTACCCGTATTTGGGAGCATTTGGGCAGTCGAAGACTTCCGAAGCCCACTTCGCGGTAGAGAGAGAGCAGTATCTGATCAAAATGGTTGAATACTGGTATCGGGGTGCCATCACTGGAACGGGAAGGCTCTATAGGACCCAGAGCCTTCCCTCTCCTTAGGCAAGTATCTGGCCTTTTTTCTTTTAACAATTCCCATTCACTTTAAGTCCACAGATCTTAAAGTACCACTCCAGAGAAAATAAAATAAGCAGTTCAAATCTGACAGAACCATCAGGTTTTGGACTTGTCCATCCTCTCATGGGGGATTCTCAGGGTTTTCTTTATTTTCTAAAGCACCTCCTAAACGGTAGTTGCAAAGTCTAGCTGTCAAAATAGTGTGACTAGGGAGGCTGGCTAGTATCTTATTATTTTGACTGTTCATGCTATGTAGGTAGAAAAAATGTTTTGTAAAAATAATACCTACATAATTTTAGAGGATGATTGGTGTCAGGACACCTTCTGGGGAAAATGCATAGGAAACAAAAAACACGGGAGCCCAATAGTGTAATATGTTTAGTCAAAATTGTCAATGTAGAAGATAAGAATCTACTCACAAGAGTGGGTTGCAAGGGGACAACCGACCACAGGAAGCAGGTGGAGACAATTAACCCGACTCCACTCTGGGAGGTCACTAAGGACCTGGATGCGGTCGCTCTCCTTGGAAAAAAGAAGGGAGGCAGATGTCCACCGTGGTGTAAACCACATATGTTCTGCCTCCACCCCTCACACGGGTATCGTATGGGGGTTAGGGATGCACTAAATGGTTTAAAGAGGCGCCCTGGTGGTATATAAAAGCGTTTAAAAGCAGTTTAAAACCAAGAAAGGTTTGAGGTTGCTTACCTCAAGGACGACAAATCTTTGTAAGGACAAAAGATTTTATTGGTAGCAATACCTATACCAATAAAATCTTTTGTCCTTACAAAGATTTTTCGTCCTTGAGGTAAGCAACCTCAAACCTTTCTTGGTTTTAAACTGCTTTTAAACGCTTTTATATACCACCAGGGCGCCTTTTTAAACCATTTAGTACCTACATAAATTGTTTGCCTAACACAGTACAGAAACGTGGTTTTGCAACTGTTCATGCTGAAATTGATCAGGAATCAGCCTTGTGACACCGCATCCAACCAACTCACTGACTCGACTCGGTCTCCCCCCTAATGTCGTCCCCGCTGCCCAGTGCTCTGTCCGCAGTGTGTGCTTGCTTGTACTGGCTTCCGCTGTCCATACACGTGCACCACATGGTTGCCTAGTAACATGGGCACGTGTGTGAAGTCTGACGGCAAACACACACTCTTACTAGGCAACCACGTGGGGCGCACGAGTATGGACAACGGAGGGAGTCCGGAGCAAGCAGAGACAGGCAATGTATATCGTGAACTGGACAGCGGGGGAGAATGGATTGGGAATTAAACTGCGGTGTATGGGCAGTCGACAGATCTCGATCAGAGCGAGTTTGTCTTTTGATCAAATCTGCCCATCATCACTAGATGTATAGCTACCTTAACCCAAGTTTACTTAGCACAAGTTGTGCCATACAAATGTGCTTAGATCCACAATGCCCCTTATTATCTATGTAACCTGTTTGTAAAACAGTTATCTGCACAGCTGCCACCATTTATAACCCTTTGACAAAGCTGGCCAACAGCCAATGATTGCTGAAGTGGATCTCTTACCGATTGGTCAGTTGTCAGTGGAGTGTATCCTGTCATTAGGAAGTGAAGACGAGGAGTGGGGATGAGAGAGGCAATCAATCCAATCAAATCATTGTTCATATAGCCTGGGTATCGGAGGGTCGTTGTACTGGCAGACATGATGGTAGAAACCTGTAAAGCAAGGCAAGAATTCACAAGCCAGAAGTTCAGTGATCGATGAAAAGATGGATTATATAAACGTTCATTATAAGAAATAGCTGAGTACTTTGATCACAAGAACTTCTGCCTTCATCTTGGCAAACTTGGGTATCTTACAGAACAAAAATTTGCCATAGTGCATGGCTATCTATGTACAAGTCAAGGCATGTCTTCATAATGCGCGTATCACTGCTGTTGTGTTCTGCCAAGTACCTCTGAGAAAGGCTGCCATCCCAACTGCCAGTTTGGTAGTGGAACACCCATATCTAAGAGGACTGCGTAAGGGTCCTTTTACACTTAATCAGTTGCTCTCAGTTAAAATGGAAAGAAAACTGATTTTCAAAGTAAGTCCCATATTTTCCTATAGCACCTTTCACACTTAAAGTGAACCTTAAGTCAGGAAAAAAAAAATGAGTTTTACTCACCTGGGGCTTCTACGAGCCCCCTGCAGCAGTCCTGTGCCCTCGCAGCCACTCACTAATCCTCTGGTCCCGCTGCCAGCTAGTTTTATTTTTGCCAACAGGTCCGACAGGACTGGCCATGCGTAGCTTTTTCCGCATTCCCGACTGCAATTAGCGCTATTGCGGGCCGCAACGCGTACAGAAATACGGGTTGCCGCATATCTATGCATTCGTAATGCGGCCCGCAATAGTGCTAATTGCAGTCGGGAATGCGGAAAAAGCTACGCATGGCCAGTCCTGTCGGCAAAAATGAAACTAGCTGGCAGCGGAGGACCAGAGGATTAGTGAGTGGCTGTGAGGGCACAGGACTGCTGCAGGGGGCTGGTAGAAGCCCCGGGTGAGTATGAGTACTAATTTTTTTTTTCTGACTTAAGGTTCACTTTAACGCGTCTTAACTGAAATCTTCTTCCCAATGCACGGCTATGGAAAAACCGCGTACCAACGCGCACTAACACATACCAACTGATTAAGTGTAAAAGGGCCCTAAGGGTCAACCCACGGGGGAAAGACCAACAAGGTGGGTGAAGCAAGCACAAGATAAAGTCAAATTCAGCTGCTACAGACAGTGAATACAGATCAGACCTGGATACTTTTAAAGAGACACTGAAGCGAAAAAAAAATATATGATATAATGAATTGGTTGTATACTATGAATAATTACTAGGAGATTAGCAGCAAAGAAAATATTCACATATTTTTATTTTCAGGTATATAGTGTGTTTTCTAACATTGCACCATTCTATAATATGTGCAGATTACACAACACTCAGCATTCAAAAGGATTCTTTCAGAGCAGTCTGTGAAGTAATGAACTCTCCTCTAGCAGAGGAAACGTAAACAGTTCAATTACAGTTGAGATAATAAAAGTCAGATAACAGCCCTCTCCACTAAGGGCTGGTTCAGACGGGCGTTTTTGTGGCGTTTAACGCAGCGTTTCAGACGCAGCGTTTTTTGGGATCTACTGCCATCCCATGCAAGTGAATGGGATCGTTTAGAGCTGGCTTTTGCAGGCTTTCATGAAAGCCCAGCGTTGCGTCTAGTCTCAAAAGCAACATGCTGCTTTCAGAGGCAGCAAACGCGAGGAAACAATAGCAGAGACCAGAACTGCTAGCCTTGAACGCTTTTCAAAAGCTTTTAAAAGCTAGCTTTTAAGCGCTGGCGTTTAAACGCTGGCGTTTGAACGCAATGCCAAGCAAAAGCTCAGCAGACGCCCGTGTGAACCAGCCCTAAGTTAGTCGGAGAGTTTAATCGCTTTTTTGCATAGAGATAACAACTGGAGTTTCTCAACTCTTCCTGTACTGGAAACAATTAGACTGATGTATCCGATCTTAATGTTTTTTTTCTTAGCTGTACTACACATACAAATCATAATATCATCATTTTTTTTCCGCTTCAGTGTCTCTTTAAGGAAAATATACAAATTAGAGTTCCTGAACGAACAGTAATGGAGTCAGCTATCAATGACCAGTAGACCTCTTACTTATTGCAGTTAGGTGTCTGGAGGACACTTGAAGGAAATGAAGTGTCAGGAATAGGAAAGGCATAGCTGACTCCAGTATGCCAGGTGCATGGCTGCTATGACTATTTTCTGCCCCAACACAAAACACAATTAGGTGTGTGTGTGGGGTATGAGCTGACCGCAGGTGCAGCTCCGATGTCAGCAGAAGACCTGAGACAATGCCCATAACAGCAGGTGTAACAACACCCCTGGCCTCCCCTTTAGCAATTAGCAAGATGGATCACTGTCTCAGATGGCTCTTTGTATTTTTTTGTATTCTCTTATCACCTGGCTACTGAAAATGCTACAAATAAAATATGTCTAAAAAGCTACAGTAATCAAAGCTATTAAAATATTCCTATAACACTATAAATAAAAAAATAAATGACCCTTTTCCCTGAATATTAAAGTAGTAAACAAATAAGCGAAAGTTCCATAAAGCTAAGTACACAAGCTAGATTAAACTCAGCTATAGTGACTGATAAAGTCCCCCTTGGGTGAAAATCTAGCGAGAATCGAGCGTTTGCACGGGAAGTTCCTCAGATGTTGTCTAAAGATCCGGCGTGACTGATTTTGACTGCTCTATCACACTAGGAGCTGATCCTTGCGTTCTGACGGATCACTCCTAGGATGAAGTGTTTAGGATGGATAGAGAACTGAATTCTACTCGATGAACCACACCTTTCCAATTAATTCAAGTTGTTCCAAAAATGTGTGATGACCTCAGCCCTTGAGGACTGGGGTTGGACATCCCTGGCGTGTCAGTGGGGCGGGGAACAGGAGAAAATGGGAGGGTGACAGAAGGGAACGTCACCACAAGCCTGCCTCTTCCTGTCTTAACCACTTGAGGACCGCCCCCAGCCGATGGGCGGCGGCAAAGTCCGGGCCCAAACGACCGCAATACGCCCATCGGCGGGGGCGGCTGCGGGAGTGGCTATGCGGCGATCGCGTCATTTGTGACGCGATCAGCCGCCGGGGACTCGCTCCGCCCACCGCTCGTAGTAACCCGCCGGCCGTTCGGAAGCGCCGGCGGGTTACTAGCACCCGGATCGCCGCTGCACGTATGTATAATAGGCTTTGTAATGTATACAAAGCCTATTATACTGGCTGCCTCCTGCCCTGGTGGTCCCAGTGTCCGAGGGACCACCAGGGCAGGCTGCAGCCACCCTAGTCTGCACCCAAGCACACCGATTTCCCCCCCCCTACCCCCTGATCGCCCACAGCACCCCTCAGACCCCCCCCTGCCCACCCCCCAGACCACTGTTTGCACCCAGTCACCCCCCTAATCACCCATCAATCACTCCCTGTCACTATCTGTCAACGCTATTTTTTTTTACCCCCCCCCCCCTGCCCACTGCCCCTCCTGATCACCCCCCACCCCTCAGATTCTCCCCAGACCCCCCCCCCCCCCCACCGTGTACTGTATGCATCTATCCCCCCTGCTCACCTGTCAATCACCCGTCAATCACCCCCTGTCACTGCTACCCATCAATCAGCCCCTAACCTGCCCCTTGCGGGCAATCTGATCACCCACCCACACCAATAGATCGCCCGCAGATCGGACATCAGATCACCTCCCAAGTGCAGTGTATACATCTCTTCTCTCCTCTAAACACCCACTAATTACCCATCAATCACCCCCTATCACCACCTGTCACTGTTACCCATCAGATTAGGCCCTAATCTGCCCCTTGCGGGCACCCAATTACCCGCCCACACGCTCAGATTGCCCTCAGACCCCCCCTTATCAATTCGCCAGTGCAATATTTACATCTGTTATTCCCTGTAATAACCCACTGATCACCTGTCAATCACCTATCAATCACCCCCTGTCACTGCCACCCATCAATCACCCCCTGTCACTGCCACCCATCAATCAGCCCCTAACCTGCCCCTTGCGGGCAATCTGATCACCCACCCACATCAATAGATCGCCCGCAGATCCGACATCAGATCACCTCCCAAGTGCAGTGTTTACATCTCTTCTCTCCTCTAAACACCCACTAATTACCCATCAATCACCCCCTATCACCACCTGTCACGGTTACCCATCAGAATAGACCCTAATCTGCCCCTTGCGGGCACCCAATCACTCGCCCACACCTCAGAACGTCCTCAGACCCCAGCCCTGATCACCTCGCTAGTGCATTGCTTGCATCCATTTCCCCCCTCTAATCACACCTTGAGACACCCATCAATCACCTCCTGTCACCCCCTAGCACACCTACCCATCAGATCAGGCCCTAATTTGCCCTGTGTGGGCTCCTGATCACTCGGCCAAACCGTCAGATCCCACCTCAGACCCCCTTCCGATCACCTCCCCAGTGCATTCATTGCATCTATTTTCTCCTCTAACCACCCCCTGAGACACCCATCAATCACCTCCTGTCACCCCCCTAGCACTCCTATCCATCAGATCAGGCCCAATACAACCTGTCATCTAAAAGGCCACCCTGCTTATGACCGGTTCCACAAAATTTGCCCCCTCATAGACCACCTGTCATCAAAATTTGCAGATGCCTATACCCCTGAACAGTCATTTTGAGAAATTTGGTTTCCAGACTACTCACAGTTTTGGGCCCGTAAAATGCCAGGGCAGTATAGGAACCCCACAAGTGACCCCATTTTAGAAAGAAGACACCCCAAGGTATTCTGTTAGGTGTATGATGAGTTCATAGAAGATTTTATTTTTTGTCAAAAGTTAGCGGAAATTGGATTTTTATTGTTTTTTTTCACAAAGTGTCATTTTTCACTAACTCGTGACAAAAATTAAAATCTTCTATGAACTCACCATACCCCTAACGGAATACCTTGGGGTGTCTTCTTTCTAAAATGGGGTCACTTGTGGGGTTCCTATACTGCCCTGGCATTTTAGGGGCCCTAAACCGTGAGGAGTAGTCTAGAAAACAAATGCCTCAAAATGACCTGTGAATAGGACGTTGGGCCCCTTAGCGCACCTAGGCTGCAAAAAAGTGTCACACATGTGGTATCGCCATACTCAGGAGAAGTAGTATAATGTGTTTTGTGGTGTATTTTTACACATACCCATGCTGGGTGGGAGAAATCTCTCTGTAAATGGACAATTGTGTGTAAAAAAAAATCAAAAATGTGTCATTTACAGAGATATTTCTCCCACCCAGCATGGTTATATGTAAAAATACACCACAAAACACATTAAACTACTTCTTCTGAGTACGGCGATACCACATGTGTGACACTTTTTTGCAGCCTAACTGTGCTAAGGGGCCCAAAGTCCAATGAGTACCTTTAGGATTTCACAGGTCATTTTGAGACATTTGGGTTCAAGACTACTCCTCACGGTTTAGGGCCCCTAAAATGCCAGGACAGTATAGGAACCCCACAAATTACCCCATTTTAGAAAGAAGACACCCCAAGGTATTCCGTTAGGAGGATGGTGAGTTCATAGAAGATTTTATTTTTTGTCACAAGTTAGCGGAAAATGACACTTTGTGAAAAAAAACAATTAAAATCAATTTCCGCTAACTTGTGACAAAAAAAAAAAAATCTTCTATGAACTCACCATCCTCCTAACGGAATACCTTGGGGTGTCTTCTTTCTAAAATGGGGTAATTTGTGGGGTTCCTATACTGTCCTGGCATTTTAGGGGCCCTAAACCGTGAGGAGTAGTCTTGAAACGAAATTTCTCAAAATGACCTGTGAAATCCTAAAGGTACTCATTGAACTTTGGGCCCCTTAGCGCGGTTAGGGTGCAAAAAAGTGCCACACGTGGTATCGCCGTACTCAGGAGAAGTAGTATAATGTGTTTTGGGGTGTATTTTTCCACATACCCATGCTGAGTGGGAGAAATATCTCTATAAATAGACAATTGTGTGTAAAAAAAATAAAACAATTGTCATTTACGGAGATATTTCTCCCACCCAGCATGGGTATTTGTAAAAATACACCCCAAAACACATTATACTACTTCTCCTGAGTACGGCAATACCACATGTGTGGCACTTTTTTGCAGCCTAACTGCGCTAAGGGGCCAAAAGTCCAATGAGCATCTTTAGGCTTTACAGGGGTGCTTACAATTAGGCACCCCCCAAAATGTCAGGACAGTAAACACACCCCACAAATGACCCCATTTTGGAAAGTAGACACTTCAAGGTATTCAGAGAGGAGCATAGTGAGTCCGTGGCAGATTTCATTTTTTTTTTTGTCGCAAGTTAGAAGAAATGGAAACTTTTTTTTTCTCTTATGTCAGAAAGTGTCATTTTCCGCTAACTTGTGACAAAAAATAAAATCTTCTATGAACTCACCATGCCTCTCACTGAATACTTTGGGATGTCTTCTTTCCAAAATGGGGTCATTTGGGGGGTATTTGTACTATCCTGGAATTTTAGCCCCTCATGAAACCTGACAGGTGCGCAGAAAAGTCAGAGATGCTTGAAAATGGGAAAATTCACTTTTGGCACCATAGTTTGTAAACGCTATAACTTTTACCCAATCCAATAAATATACACTGAATGGTTTTTATCAAAGACATGTAGCAGAATAACTTTCGCGCTCAAATGTATAGGAAATTTTACTTTATTTGAAAAATGTCAGCACAGCAAGTTAAAAAAGTCATTTTTTTGCCAAAATTCATGTCTTTTTTGATGAATATAATAAAAACTAAAACTCGCAGCAGCAATCAAATAGCAGCAAAAGAAAGCTGTATTAGTGACAAGAAAAGGAGGTAAAATTCCTTTAGGTGGTAGGTTGTATGACCGAGCAATAAACCGTGAAAGCTGCAGTGGTCTGAATGGAGAAAAAGGCTCTGGTCCTTAAGGGGCGAAAAGACTGTGGTCCTCAAGTGGTTAAAATTGAACTTTAGCTGAAAGTCACATTTTCAGAGGGTGTTTATGGAGACCAGAGAAAACGAGAAGAAGAACACACAACACGCAGAGGTATGTGGTTCCAGCATGACCAGAACCCTGAGGTAGCTTTTCCTTGGTTCAGGTATCCATCTAAAAAAAGTTATCTGGAATCCGTAATGGAAGCCTACTGCATTAATAATCAGGGCCAGATTATCACTCTTACGTAGAAGGATACTAAAAAACTTTAAAGAAAAAACCGCAAAGTCAGATGAACACTGAGGCTGCCATGTTTATTCGATTTTAAGATTTGCCAGTTTTGACTCACAAACCTGATCAGACTACTCATTTTAGAGAAGCGAATCAGCAAGTGCTGAAAGCCAAGGATAAACACAACAACCAGGCAAATATCACTTTACAGTAATCCAAATACCAAGACACCTTCCTTATGCTGTCAAGTTGTGCAGAATAGCCATTGTAGGGCCACCATGCAGAAATGCTTACCAGCTGGTTAATCTGGGAGAAGGACGGGTTCTGTATGTGTAGTCTGTCTGTGGCAATCCTATTCAGTGCAGTGTTGTCTAAAACCACCTAGAGGTGAATGAGAAAATAAACGTGCTGCATTATTCTGTGCAGAAACTGATCGCTCAGTGAGGAACATTAGTGAGACTGTTCCCTACCACACAGTCAGCGTTCTGTGTCAGTCTCTTCAGAGTCAGGAGGGAATTGTATGGCTGCACAACCACATCGCTCATTTCATCTTGGTTTGGGAAGACGGAGTACGTCTGGACCAGCTTTTTGGGATATCTAAGCAAGAAAAAGGTTAAATGTAAAAAACAAAGCATCTTAAAACCAAAAATTGTGTTGGGCTAGCAGTGATTTCTGCATCAGCTGCTGTCACCTCCAGAGCAAGGACCATACCCATGCCAAGAGGCACTGAGATACTAGCTCCAAAGCCAACAGCTGGTCATGCGGAGAGAGGTGAAGGCCTCATGCCATAGAAGGAAATACACTTCTAAGGCAAGACTTTAAAACACACATTCAGATATCTTGTAGGGTGCTGGCAATGGCACAGGTGGCCCAGAAGTTATATGTAAGGGAATGAGGAATGGATCATGGATAGAGAAGACTACTGCTACACTTTCTTACTTTCTTTAAAAAAATAGAGGGTTCAGTTCCACCATAAGGGCATGAACGCTTCCCCTGCCCTCTTCAGCCTCGGGGATCTGGTGCTGGCAGCCCCCGAACAGCATGCAGCAATATTTACCTTATCGTGCTGTTGCACAATACAAGCTTCCCATCAAGCTTAGGTGGAAATAGCCAAGCCCAACCAAGGCAATCCTACTTTGCAGAGCGGACCCTATCAGGCTCTGCTATTTCCCCCGAAGGGAAGCTTGTACTGCGCCTGTCCAGGAGCGCGGACAGGTAAATATTGCTGCAAGCTGAAGCTGCTTCTTCCTCAGCGCGGATTTCCAGGGGCCGACAGCGGGATCCCCGAGGATGAAGAGGAAGGGGGAAACCTCATTAGAATCCAGAGGCTTCCCTCTCCCAAGGTAAGTAGCCCATAGGGCGAGTACATTTGAAATCGGCGCCGGTAGACTTGGGCGCAGGATACAGCGATTTAATTACTATTCCCCCTCCAGGCCGCCATGGATAGTGGGGGAATGAAATAATTCGGCTTCCAGCGATTGCTGGAGGCCGAATTATTATGTTTTTAAGCAACCTCGGCTCCGTCTTCTGACGGAGCCGACGTTACTCACTGAGCGCTGCAATAGGAATGATTCCTATTGTAGTCTATGGAGGCGCCGGCTGCGCCCAAATCTAGCAGCGCTGAAAAGCACTGCTCCGCATAGGGCCCATAATACAGTAATCCATTAATAAATGTGGGAATAATAGTAGTAAGAATGCAATAACTGTTTTTAAAATAGCTTGGCATTTGTTTGTTTTTATTTTTATTTATTTTTAACAAAGAGAAAGTTGGACAGTTCCATAGCTCTCAAATGCAACATACATGAATCACCTAAAAGGGTTCTACAAAGGCGACTGACGTGACAGGATTACAGTAGCTGCCATCTTTATATTCCTCTTTAAAGATCCCAGTACCCTGGCTCAAAAGTATATGTTATGTCTCCAGTAGTTTTTGAGTCACAGACCTAGAACATGCATGCAGCAAAGACAGAGTCAGACTGCTATTGGATGATCACATCGCTAACAATAGCCTTCGAAGATTTCCACGTCAATACGGGTAATGTCCTTTCTGGCTAACAGCCAAACAGGAAGTGCGGCTCTCTAACGCTCACTTCCTGTGGCCAAAAAAAGAAATGTGCAGAAGTGTGTTGAAAAAAATATATGCATTCTTGGAAAGCCTATAGGCAATCTTAATTCCCCTTGGACATGGGTGTACATTGACTCTATTAAGATATGTAGGTTTTATGCTACTCAGGACTCTTGTACCTGGAGGTTATAAGTACCGTATATTCCGGCGTATAAGACGACTGGGCATATAAGACGACCCCCCAACTTTCCCAGTTAAAATATAGAGTTAGGGATATACTTGCCATATAAGACTTACCCCTCTTCCAACATACACCAAATAAAAATTTTAAAAAGTCATATACTGGTGCTATGTATGAACAGATACTGTTGTTGTACAGTCTGTGGTCCGCAGTATATAGTCAATTGACTGGTTGGATTGGTCAACTCTCCCTCTCCCTAAGTGGATTGGTAAGCTCTCTTTGTCTACTTGTTTATCAGAGCGGTATGGAAGAATAGATTGCGCTGTGTCTATAAAACATGCCTCTTTCACCTGTCTGGCCCACCCTCGTATCCCATTTATCTCCTTCTTTGCCTCTCAGATCTCACACATGTGCGCCTGCGCCGCTTCACTACAGTCCTCAGCAGCAAGATCTGAGAGACGATAACAGGATAGGGCGTATTACCCGGCATCAATGACACCCGGCGTATAAGACGACCCCCAACTTTTCAGAAGATTTTCAAGGGTTACAAAGTAGTCTTATACGCAGGAATATACAGTAGTTTTTTTTTCTTATTTTTTTATTTAGTCTTTTTATGTTTGTGATAAAGAGAGCAACATAACACCATACTAAGGACTTAAGAGATGGACTGATCCCTGGGATCTCAGCTGGTGGTTTCTGGTGCCCCATTTCCCAGGTTGAACGGTCCGGCTATCTGGATCATGCTCTCTAGATTCTTTTCCCTCTTTTTGGTTACGTGTGTTAGCTGTGTATTCCTGTTAGGATTTTATGTTGACTTCTGCCTATCATAGATGTGTTATTTGTTTAGCTATCCTAAGCTTTTTGTATTTGCTGATCTGCTCAATAAAGCTTAATAATAAAAAAAAAAGAAAAAAAAATATGCTTCCGCAGTTGTGAAAAACAATTAAAAGAGTGTGTCACCATATGCTTACATGACTTCCAGTCCGCCTCACAAGCTGGCTACCAATGCGCGGATGCCTTAGCGTCAGCCATGCGGCTGAAACAACATTTATTGCGCATTGCACCTGTATAGTATGAAAGTGCCCATAGACGTTCATTGCCAAACGTTACCATGCAATGTAATGAAAACGCTCCAGTGTGAAAGGGGCCTCTTACTGAAGGGAGCAGCAGAGCAGCCAGGCAAACAGCATTTTCTGAGGGGAGTCGGCAACAGCACCCTTCATATTCCTTTCTGTTGAGGTTTTCTAAAACAGTGATGTGCATTCCAAGATATACCTTCAAAAAAGCCAACACCTACCTGTCATTTAATCTCTCCAAGAGGTAGGAGCCCAAACCAGAGCCTGTTCCCCCAGCAATAGAATGACACAGCACAAAACCCTGTTTTAATACAGAATGACACAAGTCAGCATTTCATCTCGTCACCCAATCTTTGTTGACAATTTGTCTGTCAGCTCACCTCCAGGCTGTCACTGCCATCAGCTTCTCGGTCAATGATGTCAAATATGTCCTCATGGATTTTCTCACCCTACAAAGAGTCATTGAATTTAATACTAGCTTAAACGGTAGTAGAATACACACTTCTAAGGCTCGGTTCTCCACAATTTAAAGTTCTTTAAAATATCAGTAACCAAAGATGGTCCCGCATACCACTTTAAACAGGATTTTTTTTGCTCCATCACTATATATACACATACAACACCACAACAAGATGGCGCCGGACTCAGTCGCCTCGGCCACAGGGCTCCAGCCTTTTTGCTTTTTTTAAATCTCTCTCTCCTCCACTCACCTCTGTGTTTCCTCCTCTGCTGAGGTAGGAGGCGGAGGACATGGGCACTGCCGGCCGGCTCTGGTTCAGCCACGGATTGCGGCATATGACGGCGAGCGGATCAGCTGTCGGGCCGGCGAGAGGATCAGCTGTTCGAGTGGCATAGAGAAGCAGCGTTGATCTGCCGCCGCTGCCCCGGACCATCAGCGACACCACCTGCGCCACTCCCATCACTGCATGGATGGCCCCCAGCACATTTCAGACATGGAGGAAGACGCTGTGCAGGCCACCGGCCACCCTGCTGGTCGGGTGCGCCCGACTTCACACAGGCACTGGCACCGTCATCGCTGCCCGACTGCTGCCCCGAGCCAGCCCCTTCAGCCACCGCCACGACAGAGGCTTCAGTGACCGCAGGCTCAAGGGAGAGCTGCCGACCCGGAGGTCAGTGTTCCACGTGGTGCAGGCCTATGGTACATGGCCTGCACAGATGACGCTGCTCTCGGCTGTTCCGGCCACCGCGAATCAGCTGATGCTGAGCCGCTGCTGAGGAGACCAGGATGGCACATGGAGGGAGGCGACAGCTGCAGCAGGAGCCGCCGATCAGAGCAGCATGGAGCCCCGGGAGACAACCTACGCAGCTTCTCTGCCGCCGCTCCCCAGCCAACCAAAGCCACGTGGAGCCTCAGCCATGGATAGCTCCTGGATCTGAGTGAGGGCCGCCATCAGGCCACTGCCCATGCTGCCCTTTCAGCCAGCAGACACTGTAGCAACCATCGGGACGCCAGCATCACACTGCCCCAGCAGCCATTAGACCCATGTCTCCTTCACTGCTGCCAGAGCCTCTCCACCACAGGGTCAACAAGGTACCCGATATCCTGCACTCCACCATCACTGTGCCTGCAGCCCCATTGTTGACCAGGCCACTAGCCAGCTGCAGCAATGCCCAGGGACTATCTCTCTCCTCTCTCTCTCGCTGCTCTGTCCTCACTTTCTCTCTCACCTTATCTTCCTTCCTTTCTCTTGCATCTCTCTCTCTTCCCCAGGGTTGGACTGGGGGGGGGGCATTTGATTCAAGTATCGCTGCAGAAGCGTTTGAGTGCCTATACGGCAGCGGATTACCCCCTCCAGTCCTTCTCCGGGGTCCACTTGTAAACTTCTATTCTCTATATCTCTCTACGCTGCTTTTCCCGGAATCCTGGGGGGCATCCAATTAGCTGCAGAGCTGTTGAGCGCTTCAGAGAAGGTAGCGCTCCACTCACATAGCACTGGATGTCTCCTCGGGACCTTCCACTATGTAACTAAGTATTATGTTCCATGCACTGTGTACTCACTACTAAATGTAATGTACATTACTGCTTGCGTTTAGCTGTACCATCACCGACCCTGTATGTGCCAAAAAAAATTCCGGGTACAACCCCCGTTGTACTTGGCGAAATAAAGTGATTCTGATTCTGATATTCGATTGAAAAACAGTTAATTGTATCGGGCCACACAGTTGATCGTAACTGTGCCTTGACAAAGGGAATCCTTTGTGGCTCCGATACGATTGTGGGTTTTACAATCGAATATGTGTATATAGTGATGGAGCAATCAACAATTCCTGTTAAAGTGGTGAGTGGCCCTACTTTGGATACTTGTAAGGACTTTGGCTACTTGGTCCTGCACCTACCACCTCTGCTGGACGTTGGTGTTCGATCTTTGGGATTACTTTTTAAAAATATCAGCATTTCTTTTTTAAACAGTTTTTATTGGATTTTCCAAGCATTACAAAGTAGTTACCCAAAACCTGTAAATGTGCATAACCTAAGAGAACACATTTGTAAGGTTACAAGTATATATGGAGACATTAGGTACTGTTAACATATGTACCAACATACATAAAAAATGAAAAAAAAAAAATAGAAATTTAAACTTAAACCAAAACAACAATAACAAAAAAACAACTGGTTATAACACTAAACCATTACTGTATTTCAGCACTAGTTTGGAGGGTTTCTTAACCATTTCAACCTAGGGTTCTGGCCCTATCAATGCCAAAGATCAAAGGGTATAATCATGGTCATCATAATTGTTCCATCCTACAGACTATTTATCGTAAACAAAACAGTTTATTATCTAATTTGCATATGGCTCCTCCTCTCCATATGTAGGTTTAAGTCAATCGTATTTTGTATATATGTGCCCAAGCTGGTAGTTTGGGATCCCACGAGCTAGTGCCGATAGCTAAGCGGGTGGTGCCGAGGATTTGTGTTATCTCTAGACTTTTGAAACTTGGGTAACACTCCATGCCTATATTTAGGATTGCTCGTGCCGACGACGGCATAATATCTATCCCTGATTTTTGGAGATTACATTGAACACCTCTGCATAGACAGGATTAATGACAGGGCATTCCCATAGGATATGAGGTTTGGGAGGAAATGACAACAGAGATGCTGCCGTTATCAACCAGATTCCAGAGGTCCTCTTAAAGAGAATCTAAATCTATTTTTTTTTTTATAATGCAGTCCTCTTCCTTAAAGTATTTTAAAGATTTCAGCCGCATACCCACGGCAGAATGACCAATTCTGTGCCCAGGAATCACTTATTTACCTACCACAACCCATTAGGTCACAGAAGATGCTGAGAGGCAGAGCCGTTTACCCAAGCTCTGTCTCTTCAACGGTCAATTGCCGCCTATCTCTGTCTGACCTTCATGCGCGCTCCCGAGACTCGCAGCATAGATAATTTACATTTACAGTGCGCGCTGAGCTGCGCGCAACCAGCCTACCCTGCCCCATGCACATCTCCTTAGAGCAGGGTGGCCCGCTGGAGCGTGCATGCATGCACTCATGTGACGACTAGTGCCTCAAACTGGAAACTGTCAAAGGGGTCATGGCCCTCTTACACAGGAAGTAATGAATTTATTTTTCGGCAAATACCGGAGGAGATGCTGGTGAGTGGCGGTAAGGAGCTGAATCTGCTCCATTTAATCAAGGCTACAAAGCTGTATCATTTTAAAAGAAATTTAAAAAACAAAAAACTTCAGGATTCTCTTTAACTGCATGAGTGACACGTTGAGAACACATTATTGTCATACAAATAGTGAGAAGTGCAATGTACTATCTATAATAAAGGTATATTGTTGTTCTCACTTGCGAGAAGCCACTGGCCCAGTTGTTTCCAGCTCCACCACCATGTTCAGAGAGGTAAATGTTCTCAGGGTTGTAGAGGTTGGCATAGGGAGAATTTAATATAGAGTGAATCACTCGTGGTTCCAGATCCAGCAGCACAGCTCGAGGTATGTAATGTTCATCATCGGCCTGAAACGCAGCAAACAAGAACAATTCAGCATCACTTCAACTACTTTACCTGTTTTCTTCTCCATCTTTATTGCCTCTCCATCACAGTGTCATCAGTTATTATTTACACATAAGTCTACACATTCTACAGCACATTACAATAAACTCTGAATCAATCACATTCAATGTATTCGATGACAGCCGGTTGCTTACCAAAATTAGTCGGGTGCAGCACCCGGTTAAAAGAACCTGGGGAGAATGCTGAGGTGGAATGAGAATCGGGTGGCTGAAACTTACATATGGTCAAAACTGGGGTTGTGGCAACCCCCCCACATTTATTGTGCCAATCTTTTAGCCAGATGCGCCCTACATTTCAGCCACATGCCCCAGTTTTTTGGTAGTATCTACATAAGAAGAAAGTTAAATGTAAATATATATGTTTAGACATAAATGGCTCCAATTAAACTGCAAAGCAACTGATAAAATAGTGTATTCTGTATAAATACAAGAAAAAAAGGCAGTTATAATAAAGTACCATAGCAAAAGACCATCAGCTGCTATAGTTACATACCACTGAACAACTGCAGGTTTTCTTTTAGCAATTCCATACAGTAAAACAGTAAGCCGTGTCTGAGTAGATGAAGCAATTACCAGTGACCCTTAAATGGCCACCTAGAGATGTTCAGGAGACTGGTGATGTAGATTACGTAGGAAAGCCATAGCGAGTTTATACAAGGTCAATGCCCCAAGCTTGGCATTTCTTATTTATGCTCCTATCTTGATCTGAGGTTGCCTTTCTAAGCAAACTCACAAGATTTTTTTCTTATGAAATATATATGATTAAAATTTGCTAGTTACCAATTGAAGTGTGGTGCCATCCTAAAGCATTAACAAAATATATATCTTCCATGTTTCTGACATTTGTACATGGTACACTAAAAAAAATAGATGGCATTCTTCATTTTTCCCCCAAGGAGAACAGTAAATTAGGCTCAATGCTTCCTGCAGCCGGTTACTCGTGCAGGAAGATGGAAGCTGTGCTCACCAAGGGTGCAGTTAAACTTTCATTAAGATGCAGCTCTGAGATCTAGGTTTGAATCCCAACCAGGGCACTAGCTGCATGTGTGGGTTTCCTCCGGGCACTCCGGTTTACTCTCACATCCCAGAAACAAAGAAAAGTTAATTGGCTTCCCCTAAATTGGCCCTAGATTACGATTCATACACCACATGATGTAGACTTATGACTATGGTAGAGGATTAGAGTAAGCTCCTCTGAGAGACAGTTAAAGTAAACCAAAGACGAAGCACCCTCATGTATTTTACCATATAGCTCAGTGGGAACATTAGAGAAAACACTTACCATGCTTTCTGTTTCATTCTGCACTGCACAGCTTGTTTCTTATCAGACCTGATAAAATCCCTGACTGAACATTCAGTCTGGCTTTGCTATAATGACTCAGCTATAATGATTCCTGAGCAGAGCCAGCAGGGGGCAGGCTTGGACTTGAGAAGACATGAGAGAACACAGACTGAGCTATAAATATTCCTGAGCAAAGCCAGACTGTATGCTCAGTCGGGGATTTTATCAGGTCTGATAAGAAACAAGCTGTGCAGTGCAGAATGAAATAGAAAGCATGGTATGTGTTTTCTCTAATGTTCCCACTGATCTATATGGTAAAATACATGAGGGTGCTTTCACCTCGAGTTCACGTTAACAAGTGCATGTCTGGATAAAATGCAATTTGCACTTTAAATGGAAATGCAATTGCCATGGATATCTGAGCACATCTCTTAAACTTTGGGCAGCTCCAGACCCTATGTATGGTGTTTACCGGTGTCAAAAACCTGAGCGGTTTTTGCCTTTTTCATGATTGCTAACTCAGTAAAGGACCAGCCCTTAAAGCGTTGCTATCATATAAATCCGGCATAGCGGGGTCTAAACCCTCTATAACAGTAATTATAGATTGACGGTATACCTTGAAATAAATCAGAGCACTCAGTATATGATTTTATATAAAAAAATTGTATTTGCTTATCATACAGCATATATATAAAATATGAACAGTTCCAAGTAGTGTTTCCTTATAACAGTATTCCATCTCATCAAGGCTTTAGAGCCAAGCAATTATCAATCATCTAAGTACATTCAAAAAAGAATATAACAGTTGTGTTATGTAGAATAAGATCAAAAATAGTCTCATCTGTATCAATAGCTATGTATCTAGTAGCTGTGTAAAACTTGTAGTAATCTTCTTAAAGAAATAACATAAAAAATAGCTTCTAAAAAAACTTCTTGCTAACATCTTAATAAAACTTAATGCTGAAAAATTAATAAAGTAAATCACCAGAATATTAAGCATATTACCCCTTCTCTGTCATCTCTTCAGCATCTAGAACCACTTGTGGGAAGGTAGCTTCTGCCTCATGTGTCTTCTCAGGAGATTGTTGGGCTTCTGCAAACTATGAGCTTTCAGGCCCTACTTTTATAGGGGTTGGAGGCAATATGGCTGCCTAATCTGGACTTTCCCTGAATCCCAGGTTCTGATTGGCTAAAGCTTTCGTGCGTCAATGCTTTATCATGTTTTGATTACCTAAGTCACAATATTATTGTTTATAAATTCTTAATTACCTTATCTTGTGGGAATTTACGTTATTTGGAGTGCTTGACATTTGATATAGGGTCATTTCTGACGCACTTAATTAAAAATGGACGTCAACAGCCATCTTGTCTGTTGGCTGACCCAGACATGGAGACTAAACAATGTCATTCATGACGCATTTCTCATAAAGTGTTCCCTGTTAATTATGTTGGAATGTCTTGGTACTTTCCCAGGTCAGATTGACACTAACACAGACCTACAAGAACCTTCAGCAATTTAAAGCTTATTAAAACATACAGGGCTTCTAATATACTTATTTAAATATAAAGCTTATTATATAATTCTTCTTAAAACAATTAATCATAAAAGAAATAATTGCACATTAAATCTTAATAATATAGAATCATTGTCTATATAAATATAATAACTTTAACCGGCAGAGGTCAGCCTTTTATAACAAATAACAATCTATTAATAATGTTGATTTCATAAGAATATGAGACCACTAGGTGGCATCATTGTCATCTTTAACTAATTGGGAAAACACCTTCTTTGTTTAATATTTATATAACTTGTTCCCAAAACATCATGTGTTATCAGCTTTCTGAGACTAGAGCACGTCAACATTGATCATTAATATTTAGATTAATAATATCTGTGTGTAATAATTATGTACATTCATAATTAATGCAGTAATGTAAGTTTAACTTGCTTTTCTGTCTTCACACAGAAGCCTCTTTAAATGTCAGGGCCACACACTAGCATAAACAAGAATGCTCTGACTTTTTGTAACTAGAATAATCTTATAGGCCTCACAGCCTGGAATATGCTATGTCACAGAGCAATATAAAGTACTCTAACTTTTCACTTTACCATGAAATTTTGCATAGAACATTAAAACTTAAAGAGTAACTGTCAGGCTGCAGAAGCTAATTTAAACCTCTATTCTCCTGTGTTAAACAGTTTAGAAGGAAGCCCAAAAGCAATTAGTGAAGATAAAAATCTCAGTTACCTTTGATGTGTGCTTATCAGCAAGTCTGTTATTCTTAAGAAGACGCAAGCCGCATTCCATACTGCAAAGCATTCTGGGGCTCTCCCCTCGGCTGCTAATGAGACGTTACAGCAGCTTGTAATCGCGTAGCACTGATAAATCTCGGGCAGAGTACACTGCAGGAGTCAGCTATTGTTCCTAGCCACATGGCTCATTAATATTCACTGCACACTGTGTTCAAGTAAGAGCTTATCTGTGATCAGGAAGCAGGCAGGACATGACGACACATTTGACAGAAAAACATGGAGCCTGCCATGAGCTGTCAGGAGCATCTATCTCTGCATATACTATATACAAATTCTGTGAAATCCAAACGTGGACAGTGAAATGCATATGTAATGTAAGTACAGCCAATCTTTAGCTACTGATATATGTGTTTATTTTCTCTGAGACCTTATACCTAACAGCTCCTCTTTAACACATATACATATGACATCTTTTCCTGCATAAATAAAACCGCTAGAATTCTGACACCGGCACAGTGAGATTATTATTAACCTATTTTGGTTTCTGGACGTAGAAACTACGTCCAGAAACCATGTGCGCTACCGCGCGCCCCCGCGGCCGATCGCGCGCGTGCATGCGCACTTCCGGCCGCGGATTCGGTAGTCAGGGAATCAATATATCGGGCTATGAAGCCCGATTACTGATTCCTCTCCCCCGCTGAAAAAGCGACAGCTTCTCTCGGAAGCTGCGCCTTTTCTGGCCGTTCCCTTCCTGATGCGCCACTCTAAGCGTGTGTTACGCTTAGAGTGACGTCATGTAAACAAACTCATGGCCGCCATCTTGTGGCCAAAAAGTAAAACTACATCTGAAAATATAAATAAAATAAAATCAACACACATTTACATTATAAATCTATTGTTTACCCCCCACCCTCCCAAAACTACCCAAATAAAATGTTTACTATAAATAAAAAAACCATTACAATTAAAAAAAAAAAAAAAAAACCATGTAAATATTTACCTAAGGGTCTAAACTTTTTAAATATCAATGTAAAGATGAAATATTTCTATATTTTTTTTATTTTAAACTTGTTAATAGTGATAGATGCAAAATGGAAAAAATGCACCTTTATTTCCAAATAAAATATTGTCGCCATACATTGTGATAGGGACATAATTTTAACGGTGTAATAACCGGGACATATGGGCATATACAATACGTGAGTTTTAATTATGGAGGCATGTATTATTTTAAAACTATAATGGCTGAAAACTGAGAAATAATGAATTTTTCCATTTTTTTCTTATTCTTCCTGTTAAAATGCGTTTACAGTAAAGTGGCTCTTAGCAAAATGTACCCCCCAAAGAAAGCCTAATTGGTGGCGGAAAAAACAAGATATAGATCAGTTCATTGTGATAAGTAGTGATAAAGTTATAGGCTAATGAATGGGAGGTGAACATTTCTCTCGTGAAAACCACGGAACCTGAATGGGTTAAGTAATTTAGCTTCAAACATCCCATGAGGAGTATTCATCATTCTGTGGAATAGGCGAGACAATCTCTGTGTGTTACATTATACAATAACGCTTTAGCAGCAGTCTCCAGAATATACTGCTATTGGTGCTCTGATGCATCACCCACATCAGTAGCCCAGGCTGTCCTAAGAGACTCATCTCATTTGCCAATGGAATGTACTGGAGAGATTAGTTTAGTGAAAATTGCCACCAAGCACCTAGTCTGCCAATTACATCTCTGGTGTATAGGAGCTCGTACTAAATTGTTTTCAGACAGCGTGTCTCAGCTGTAAATACTATACAGAAATAAATTAGCATCAATTTTCTGCTAGCTGGGAATGCTGTCCAGGCCTACAGATATACTGGCATTGCAAAATTAGTGTAAATTAACTTATAAAAAGTGAGGTCATTCAAAGTATCCCTCCCCATTTATGTGGTTATGAGAAATTTTTTGTTTGTTTTTTTAAATAGAAAATGGTACAATGAAATTGTCAACTCAACCACCCTTCGCAGAATTACTGAGAAACAGTATGTCACCATCCTAAGCTGTAAAGCAAGCCAATGGGAAAGTACTAAGGATGTTGCTAAACAAACAGAAGTAACAACCCTTTGAATTTTTAGCACTAATGCTTATCAGCATTGTTTCCTCCGCCAGACAAGCGTATTTTGCTTTCCATTTACTTTTCAGTACATGAGCTAAATCAGACGGTTTGACTGCCTTATTTGCATACATAACTACATTTTTTTAACACCTGCTGTACAGGAAAACAGAAAGGGAATTTAGACATTATCTCAAGAGGATTAGTACTATACAGTATGTTCCTATGTTTGTCACATGTCAGTAAGTTAAGAATAATATCTATAGCCGGCTAAGGACCTATATATAACACAGGACTGGAGATGGTTAAAGAACAAGTGACACCCATGCTAACAAAGAAATAACAAACACATATATAAGTAGATAAATACTAGTTCTTCTTACATAACAGATGTATTGCACTGTCCACGTTATGATTCCTGTGAATTTTATAAAGGAAAAGGAGAGAATCCTATTCTAAAAAGTTTATATCTTTGTTACCTTTGAATGAAGCTAATCCTGACATTTCCTCCCTCACTCTTTTTTTCTCCTCTTGCTAATTGTGTATTCATTACCCACCCTCCTCCCAGAGTCTTCATACACTCCCTCTGAGGTCTATAATAGGAAGTGCACTGTCTTATGTCATTAGGAGGGGAAAAATAAAGGAAAGAGGAAGAATATTATAAATAAAAAAAGATCCCCCAGCATGCAACTGTTTTGCCAAGCGATGGCAATGGCAATTAAAGGGCCAGTGCTCCCAAGGTATGTGATAACTCCAAACCATAACGGAAGAAAAAGCTTTGAATGCAGGGTTAGCATCTTTATCACTTAATACACTCAGACCGGTTGCTTTTGAAATTTGATTTTTATGGTGACAATTCCGCTAATAATTGCTAATAATTAAGATGCTAATAATTCTGGCTTTTCTGCAATTTATTTTAGGTTTATATAGCGCTGTCTTTTTCTGCATCAAACTAACAAGCATACAGTGTCACCAACTGTCTGTACAATGACTAGTTCCTTCTAGAGTTATTACGGTTATTAGCAGCGACAGTAAAGTCTTCAGGGCTGTGGAGTCCGAGTTAGGCCTAGTGCACACCAAAAACCGCTAGCAGATTTTGAAACACTTTTTCTTTTTCTGTAGAGTTTCAGCTAGCGTTTTGTGAAGAGTTTTTGGTGAAGTAGATTTCATGTATTGTTACAGTAAAGCTGTTACTGAACGGCTACTGTAACAAAAAGCGCCTGGCAAACCGCTCTGAAGTGCCGTTTTTCAGAGCGGTTTGCGTTTTTCCTATACTTAACATTGAGGCAGAAACGCCTCCGCAATCCAAAATCTGCAGCAGCCCGGGAGTATGCGTTTCTGCAAAACGCCTCCCGCTTTGGTGTGCACCAGCCCATTGAAATACATTACCCTAGAGGATCCACAGCCGCAAGCGGATCGCAAACCGCAGCAGAACCGCTCTGGTGTGCACTAGGCCTTAGAGCATTTTTGGGTACCTGGAGTTGAAAGTTTCATAATCATGAGAAGCCGGAGTCGGAGTATTTTTGTACCAAATCTACAGCCCTGGTAAGTATTAGACTAAAGAGTTGGAGTCAGAGTCTGACCCATTTTGGGTACCTGGAGTCGGTGTTGGAAGTTTCATAAACTGAGGAGTCGGATGATTTTTGTACCGACTCCAAAGCCCTGAAAATGTTGTTATAGTAAACTCAGTCCTCATGTCACAGCAAATGCATCTATATAAATATACAATGTATGACCAATTCTGATATAGTAAACTACTTGTCCAGGTCCCTTGGAGTTTACTACAAAGGGATTCTACTGTACATGTAACAGCACTAGAAGCAACAGATTACAGATGTCACAGCTACACTCTCTCCTGTGCCACAGTCATTTTTCTGCATGTAGTGATAGCTAAACAGCACAAGACAACATTTATATTGCACTTTTCTCCTGGCGGACTCAAAGCGCTTGAGCTGAAGCCACTAGGGGGTGCTCAGTAGACAGTAGCAGTGTTTCAGAGTCTTGCCCAATGACTCCTTACTGAATAGGTGCTGGCTTACTGAACAGGAAGAGCCGGGATTCGAACCCTGATCTTCTGTGTCAGAGGCAGAGTGCTTACAGTAGACCTGAACTCTTGCGTAGGACTGAAAACATAAAGAAATGCACCCTGTATGTATTTAGAGAGAGTTTAACCTGTCAAATTCCCCCTCATCTGTGACTAAGCACAAGTTGTAATTTGATCCCTTATCTGTGTCAGCCGCCTGCCACAGCAGAGAGGTAATTGGCAAAAACGGGATGTTAATCTGTCTGCTTCCATGAAAGCAGGAAGTAGAAACACTGAAGATTTATTGCAGGATTTGTATCAGCTGTAACAAATACAATTTTTTTCTGTAAACGTTATTATGTTGTTGCATATCCTTTAGAGCGGAGAGGAAGTTCTGAGTTCAGGTCTGCTTTAACCAGGGCCAGATTTACCAAAAGGCACTGTAGGCATGTGCCTACAGGCGCCTGAGGATGGAAAGGCGGCTCACTCCTCTCAACTAGTGCTTCCCTACGCAGTCCCAAGCAGAGAATGAATGAGAGGTTACTCACCCAGGTCTTGGTATTCCACTGAGGAGATCTCCCTTCAGTCAGGGGCACCACTAGCTACTTAATACTGAGGTTCCTCTTGCTACCTAATACTTGGGGGCGCCTATAGCTACTTAAATTTGAGGGTACTTCTGGTTACCAAATACTAAGGGACTCCTGTAGCTACCTATGGAAGGCAAAGGAAGTAAGGGAGAAGTAACAGCTGGGTCAGCCAGCACACTTGGGGTGTGGTGGTGATTTGTAGGTTCATAGAGGGCAAAGTCTAAGGTGCAAGGACAGCTGTGCCTATAGGCTCCTGTGAGGTAAATCCAGGCCTGGCTTCAACCACTATCCAGCCACTAGCAGCTAGCACCGCACTACATACGCAGCACACACTGTGCTCATTGCCTATGGATGTAGAAAATGTAAAAGAGATCCAGGACTGCTGCTTTAACCTTGGAATGGTTAACAGTTACTGAAGAAAATCTGTGCTCCCATCCACAGAATGTACTTTGTCATCACCTGATAGAAGAAGACATCCTTCCTGTCAGTGCCTTCAGTAGCAAACTCTTCCACAATTCCTTCCGGGCTGATACCATGTTCTGCGCACAGCTGTTTCCAGAACTCAAAGCCAACTATCAGGAAACAAAACAATGCATTATTATACACATATAATCACAGCTTGCATGTCAAGAGCAGTAAATGTAGCAATGGTATACTGCACAACACATCTGTAATGCACGCCTGAGGGGATGTTACAGTGAAACCATTGCAGAGACAGGTGCTGCAGTACACCCTCTCAAGAGGTGCCCTTAAATGTATTGATTTACTCAGCAGATTTTGATCAGAGTGATCAAATCTGGAGTTACAAAGTGCCCAGCAAGCTCATGGTGAACCAGAACTCCCAGGAGTGTGTAAGGGGCTACAAAGGACCAAAAAGCCCTATTACTAAAATACTATGGAAAACAAAAGTCTCACATTTAGAACACATCAGTGTTCTCCCCCCAATTTTTTTCCAGCTGGGTGGCATGAAAAAGTAGTCGGGTGGAGCGTGATGTGGGAATGCAGGACTGGTGAATAGGAAAATGAGGAGGCAAGCCATTGACAGCCAAGTGCTCACCAAAATTAGCCGGGTGCAGCACCCGGCTAAAAAAGCCTGGGGTGAACACTGCACATAGCACATTTAGAACTGTGCCTGGAGTTTGGCTTCCAACATTTGCCGTGACCTATTCCTTTAGGGGGCGGAGCTGCGGACGGAAGGAGGAAATCAAGACACCGGGTGAGTATTTAAAGCTTTATTTAAACTGCAATAGCTCAACCCCCCCCCACCCAGGCGTGCGTAAATTGCTTTGATAAGAGATTTGTGCAGGACTTATATACTTTGCACTAAGTACAAACGCGCTTAAAATGCTGCATGTACTGCGATTTAGATTACCCCTAATCGCAATCACACTAATTGGCTCCCCCTCAATCGCTTGCATTGGCAAAGCCTTTTTGGGATTTGCCGGTGATCCCAAAATGTTGCCAAACACACTCTAGTGTGTTCCCATCCTTAGGGCTCATTCACACCTAAGGTGTTTCTGCCCTTTTTTCAAGCACCGGCGATTTTGAAAATCACCCTAAAAATCTTGTGCAACGATTCCCTATGAGAGTGTTCTCATCTGAGCGATTCGTTTTTCCGATCCGCTCAGCAAACCCGCTGCCTGTACCATTTTCTGAGCGTTTTTGCTCAATGGAAGGTATAGGGAAATCGCAAAGCGCTTGAAAATGCTCTTTGTATAGCGATTTCCCGAGCGCTTTTAAGAATAAATACATTGTATTTATTTATTTATTATTTTCCAGGTCAAAGAATTCACTTCCTGACTTGCGTCAGGAAGTGAAAAAAAAAAAACGAACCATTCTGCAAAAGCGCTTAGAAAGGCGTTTTATTAAAAATCGTAGCGCACAGCAGAGTGCCAGGAGGAGGGAAAAAAAAATAGCGCACAAAATCACAAATCGCTGGCGTCATCGATTGCGATTTCAGAGGTGAACAAGGCCTTACTTTGTGATTGAGGAAATCCCGTGAAAGCGAGACCACATGACCTAGAACAGGGATCCTCAAACTTTTTCGGTCAAGGGCCAGGTCAACATACTGACTGTTAGGGGGCTGGAACATACATAAAATGATGTTGAAAAACATTACATTGAATCTAGGAATTGATTCCCTTCCAGTCACGCCCGGAGAAGAACTCCCAGCAGCAGCCATTCAGTCATGCAGCGCCCAAGAACATCTTTGTGCACCAGACATTGAAGCATACTCAGGTGACAGCCTGCTGTCCAATTGGACAGCAGTGTCACCTGATGCAGAATTGGACTGGAAGCCAGCAAATGATACCAGCACTACTATTCCATATGCGGGCCGCTAATATTTAAAGGTGCAGTGAGCTGCATCTATAAGTTATACAAAAGCCTCAGGGGGCCGCAATTGGCCCGCAGGCCTTAGTTTGAGGACCACTGATCTAAAACAAGGGGTGCCAAACTTTTCTAACTAGTGAGCTTTAGAGGTCTACCACACCCCCAAAATAAACGCACATAATTAGGCAGAACTCCCTTCTCACCTATCTCCAAACAGAATTACTGTACCAGAATCAGAATCATTTATTTCGCCAAGCATGACTGGGTCATGCCCGGAATTGGATTTGGCGCGTACAAACTCAGAAGCAAAGCAAGACAATGGATAATAGCACAATAAGACAATAGATAAAAAGCACAATAAGACAGTAACACTAACAGACCGTGGACACTGGACAGCAAGACAGACCGTGTACACTAGACAGCAAAAGAGGTGGTGACATAGTAGCTACAGTATAGTTTCCCAGCTTCAGGTCTATTCAGTTACAGTTCAGGGGGACCCTGGTGGAGTGGGGGTACGTGGCTGTAGTTTAGGAGGAGTTTAAGAGGTTGACAGCGGAGGGGAAGAAGGAGTCCCTGTGCCTTTCAGTCTTGGTGGCAATGACCCGAAACCTCCGGCCTGATGGAAGCCTGCTAAAGTAGCGGTGGCCTGGGTGAGATGGATCGCTTGTGATCCTCAGGGCTCTATAGCGCAGTCTTGTGACGTAGAGGAGGTCGAGTGGAGGGAGAGGTTTCCCAATGATTTTCTCTGCGGTTCTGATAACCCTCTGTAATTTGCATCTGTCGCTGGCAGAGGAGCCAGCGTACCAGACCAGAATAGACGAGCAGAGGACAGATTCAGTGGTGGCAGTGTAGAATCTTGTCAGAACCTCTTTGGCCATACCGAACTTCTTCAGCTGGCGGAGGAAGAAGAGCCTTTTCTGAGCTTTTACCAGGGTGGAGCTGGTGTTGGCTTTCCAGCTCAGGTCATTGGAGATAGTAGTGCCCAAGAGGCGAACACAGGGAACTCTTGCCACCTCAGTGCCGTCAATGTGGATTGGAAGTGGTTTGGGGGCATTCTTTCTAAAGTCTATGATCATCTCTACAGTTTTGGCCGTGTTGAGGACCAATCTGTTCTCTTTGCACCAGTGACATATTCTGTCAACCTGCTGGCGACAGGCCTGCTCGTCGTTGTTTGTGACAAGGCCGACAATGGTGGGGTCATCAGCAAATTTGATGACCTTGACGGAGTCTGCTGTAGATCTACAGTCATTCGTGTACAGGGAGAACAGCATCGGCGACAGGACACAGCCTTGCGGCGCGCCTGTGTTAGTAGTCCTTGGTTTTGAGGAGATGTCACCCAGCTTGACTATTTGCGACCTGTTGGTTAGGAAGTCCATAATCCAGAGGCGTAGAGTTGAGTGGACCACCAGTGCTGACAGATCCTCCTGAAGTAAGCGTGGGCATATGGTGTTAAAAGCTAAACTGAAGTCCATGAGGAGGATTCTGGCATACGAGTCTGATCTGTCCAGGTGATCGCTGATGTACTCCAGGCAGATATTTATGGCATCATCCGTGGACCTGTTGGCCCTGTACGCAAACTGAAGGGGGTCCAGAAGAGGCATGGTGGAGAGTTTCAGGAGAGAGAGGGCCACTCTTTTAAGGGTCTTCATGATAACAGATGTTAGGGCCACAGGCCTGTAATTGTTCAGGTCGGAGACTCCATGCTTTTTGGGGACAGGGATGATGGTGGACCTCTTGAAGCATGCACAGCCCCCTGTCAAAGTGTGACAACCACCTACACTACATGCTGTCACACTATGCTCAATGACAATTCCCTGTCACCCCAGAGTGCAGAGGCAGTAGTGGGATGAAGCTGTATAGAGCCATTACCTGGTTCACTAGCTGGACCCGGATAAATGTGCCTGTAGAGCAGCTGCTAGTAGCAATGGCCCCCAGATGTAGGGATTGTTCCCATGAAGGGGATCAGGGGCACAAGGAGGAAGTATTGCCTCCAGGTCCAGGAGGTAGCATCTAATGAGGAGGAGGAGGTGGTTCGGTTGCTTTGAGCTGGTGTGGCTGCAACACAACAGTAGCTCCTTCAACTCCCGAGCCCACGGGAACTGCTGGAGGGGCCACAGACACCCTTATTCGCTGCCCCACATTTGTTCTTGCGCTGCAACTGGCCAGAGCTGCACTTTACTACTTTCATAATCTGACGCGATCTACTGGTAGACTGCGATCAATGCAACTGGGCACACCTGATCTAGAATTTAACGTTGATTTTTTTTTACTAGAATTTAAAATTGATCATGGGCAGCATGGTGGCATTGTTGTGGTTAACGATCTCGCCTTGCAGCGCTGGGTCCCCAGCTTGAATCGCAGCCAGGTGAACATCTGCAAGGAGTTTGAAGGTTCTCTTTGTGTCTGCATGGGTTTCCTCAAGACATTCTGGTTTCCGCTCACATCCCAAAAAGATACAGATAAGTTAACTAGCTTCCCCCTAAACATTGGACCTAGACTACACTACATACACTACACCAGTGGTCCTCAAACTAAGAACCACGGGCCGAATGTGGCCTCCATTGGCATTTTTACTGGCCCCCCAAACACAAAATGTATAACTTATAGATGCGGCCAACTGGACCTTTAAATATTGGCGGCTCGCATATAGAATAGCAGTGCTGGTATCACCTATCCACATACTGTAGAAGCCAGTGAGCAGTCATTCACTGGCTTCCAATTCTGCATCAGGTGACACTGCTGTCTGACTGGACTGAGGTTGTCACCTGGGTATTCTTCACTGTCTGGTGCACAAAGACGTTCTTCGGGCGCCGCATGACTGAATGGCTGCTGCTGGGAGTTCTCCTTCGGGCAAGATTGGGAAATCGAAACCTAGATTCAATGTAAAGTTTTTCATCATCATTTTATGTACATTCCGGACCCCCAGCAGCATGTTGACCGGGCCCTTGACCAAAAACACGTGTACGTGTGTGTGCATCAGTTGGAACATTCATTCAGCTGTCAATTTGACAAATGAAATCTGGTTGGTATGGACCTTAATACTAGATTTTTGAGCAGGGGAAGTACAGAACAGCCGCTGGTCGAGAGCACACTAGTACCGATGCAAATTTAGGCAGCAAAGGAAGGGAACTATTTGCTTACCAATGATGACATTTAAAGTCTAGACAGTTTTATTAATAAAAGACAAAAATAAAGCATTTCGTGGCCTGAAGCTACTTCCTCGGGTAAATAAGCCTTTAGACTATTATCATACATGCAGACATTATTTTGTCATGCATACAGTGAGATCTGTATGCGTTCTGGGTAAGAAATCTATACAACCAGCTATTCTACAAATGAATGAAAAAAAAAAACCAATTACAAGGCACCTCCATATTTTTGGCTTCATGGACAACTGACTTTGAATCCTAAAACCATGTCTGGTGTCAAACCCTTAAAAGACAGCACTTCAAGTGTATGCACCACCTGAAGTGATGCATACACATTTTAATAGATCTACATAAATGGAACAATAATGAAGATACTGACTTTGGTTTCCACACTGGCCGAGCTGCAGGGTGATGATCTCCCGAGGCATGCTGCAAAATGCTCCCCTGTCCCGCCTGGCCGCCCGCGCTCCGCTGCTCCAACTGCGGCCCTACGTCACCGCACGCAACAACAAAGCGGCAAGAACTACAGCTACCAGCCCTGAATGTGACTGGCCACCCGCGCTGCTGACGTCAGCTTACGGAACTTTTTTTTCCCCAGCACAGACCTAAGTACAGGCACTCCCCTCCATTTGATTGGACGCCTGTAGGATGCTGTCACTCGAATGTTGCAAAGGAAATAAATGGCAGGGTCTGGGGCCGTGAGGAAGGGGGCGCTGTAGCATTATCAGAGGGGAAGCACAGAATGTTATTACACCCTCGTGCTGTGCGACAGCTGTAAGCATGCGCGCTGCTCTCTGCAGCTTGTGTGGGAGAGGGAGGCTGGTTTCTGGCTGAGCTGCTCCGACGCATGCGCGGTAGCGCTATCAGAGGAGCACAGACTGTTATTACACCGCCTTGCCGTGTGACAGCTGTGCGCATGGGCGCTGCTGCCTCCGGCTGGTGTTGGAAAGGGAGGTTAGTCTCTGGCTGAGCTACAGCTATTGCTGGTAAGCTGAAATCACTGGAGTCTTGTTGTAGAACGTATTGTGTATTAGGCTGTGTGTTCTGAATAGGGGTTTGAATAATTCCTTATTTCATTTTTCTGACGTCAGAGCCGAGGAGTAGTGACGTCAATGTTGACATCTTGGTGAGTTCAGGAGAGCAGAGCTAAGCGATTTCAAGATGGCGCAGAGAGCGGAGGAGGAGGACGAGAACTCGGGGCTGAGGAGAGCCCGGAGGAGCCCGGCCACCCGGGAGAGGGAGGAGCATGTGCGAGCCGTGCAGGAAGCGCTGCTGGAGAGGCTGGGGAGCTCCGAGCCGCTCATCACCTATCTGCAGGCTGTGCTGCTGTGGGAGAAACCCCGGCACAGCGCCCTGCTGCACCTCGGCCTCAACGCTGCCTTCTGGTGAGAGCTTTGTGGGGGGACTAGACACGTGACAGCTAGGGATACATGACATCATTTTACTCCCAGTTCTTCCATTCTGCACAGCCATTAATCCACAGCACCAAGGGATACCATTCCACATGTGTCTGTGTCTCCTATAGCAAAGCCTATCCACAGCAAGGGAGATGCAGGTTCAGCTGTTCACTTCTTGTCTTCCAAAGCTTCACTGGCTCCCTTCTCTCTGTTGGACCTATGAAGTAAAGCAGGGGTCCCCAAACATTTCGTTTTGAGTTGAGGGCCGGGTCAACATACTTTAGACTGCTAGGGGGTCCGAGTATTTATTTAAGTATTTATATAGCGCCGGCATATTACGCAGCGCTGTACAGAGTATATTGTTTTGTCGCTAACTGTCCCTCAGAGGGGCTCACAATCTAATTATACATAAAATGATGTAGAAGTCTTTGTGCACTAGACAGTGAAGCATACCCAATTGACAACCTGCAGGCCAATTGGGCAACAGTGTCACCTGATGTTGGAATTTGATTGAAAATCAGCGAATTACTGCTTTGTGGCTTCATTCTGTATGCAGAACACCAATAATTAACAATGTAGCTGACCGCATCTGTAATACATTTTGTGCATGAGGGGCCGGTAAAAAAGCCTCAGGGGGCCACATTCGGATCACGGGCCTTAGTTTGGGGACTACTGAAGTAAAGGATTGAAAGGGCTTCAGCTGCAGACACTAGAGTGCATGCAGTAGCAGTGTTAGACCCGGTTCACACTTGCAGTGGTAACCGGATCTGATCACCGGTCGATCGGATGCGTTTCTGTTCCACTACTTCTGCTCCGTTTCTTCACATCACCCACAGACCCCCACCCCCAAAGGGGCTTATTCTATACACTGGTGTAAAAAAAGTTACGTTTTCTCATTGGCCCCAATGCAGCGCTTAAAGGGGTTCTGTAGGGTATTTTAAAAACAAAAACTGACACTTACCAAGGGCTGCTATCGGCCCCCTGCAGCTGTCCTGTCCTGCATAGTCCTTTGGTTCCTAATCAGGCTTCCCACAGAGTCCTCTGGTCACTCATTGCTGCTTTCTGACCCTCTAGCTGATTGGGGCTGAGCTCCTCTTCTGGCAAGAGCGCAGCCATGCTGCAGCCACGCCTGTGCAGTAGCATGGAGTGGCTTTGATTTGCTGTGCAGTACGACTTCACTCGGGTCTGAAGAGGAGAGCAGCCCCGGTCAGATTACAGACAAGCCCTTGCCGGTAATCTTTGGAGGGCTGGGAGCGGAGGGGCTTCCTTAGGATCCAGAGGCTTCCCTCTTCTTAGGTATGTGACTTTGTACCCATGCTTCAGCTCAGGTATACTTCAATCAAGTGCACTTCAGAGATGTAACCACTTTTATCCACGGGCAGCTGAACTGCTTGCTTATCAGGCAGGTTGGCCTGGCAACTGGCCATGAGCGCCTTTCAGCTGCAGTTGCATGCAGCTGATTGATAGCATGTGGTAACACACGTGTTACATTTGAAACGCAGTGGTGTTACCCGGCAGCCAATAAAGTCTCATGTCTCGAATCATTGAGGATGCCGACCACTGTGTTCAGCTGCATGGGGAAGCTGCCTTTCCACCACTCATGCAGAGTGCGCGCAAGCGGTGAATGGGAACAGCTGACAGGCGGTGAATTCATCTTACCAGTGGCCACTGGGGAATCTGGGGAGTGGAGCTAGATGACAACCCTTCCTTTATGTGCATCCATGGCAGTGTTCTCCCCAGAAAATGTAGCCGGGTGGGACTTGACAGAGGAATGCAGGGCTGGCGTTCTCTGCCTAGCTCTGGAAGTTCTGCACTCCCCCCAGTGCCCTGACCGTGCCATAGATGTAGGTCATGACTTGCTGTGTAGCTTGGACAGGACTGTGTGGTCAGTATAAATATCACCCACCACCTCAGTATATGAAACCACAAGCTGTGATATAAATATTCCTAAACAGAAACAGATGATTAGATGGAATTGTGGCTTGTATAAGGAGCACTATATTCCCCTGAGGCCTCTTTTAAATGCACAACTGAATTGGCTAGTCGGGCCATTTGGATCCTCACACGGGCTGGCGTTTGACATGGAGTGCGGTTACACGGCTGCACAGGGGGGAATAGGTGCCCAGGGTGTGGTAAAACTGAGTAAAAAAAAAAAAGGAAAAAAACAAGGTGGTTTACCTCAATGAAGACAATTCGATAAGAAATAGCAATTTTATTATATGCACTGGCAACGCGTTTCGTGGGTACTAGCCCACTTCCTCAGGCCGATTAATGTGCCTAGAAATTATCAAATGTAAGTGCACTTAGTGCTTAAGAACTCCATCAATACTACATGTACACACACATATAATAAATATCAGGCAAAAACCAATGGTAACCATGAGATCAATAAAAATATATAATATGGCATAAGGGAAAATAACAGCAAACGAATATCTAATTCTATGGTATTGGAGATATTCACTGGACGTCTGTTATTGATAGAGCACAATGGTTTGGTGTTACACGGTTGCAACATGTCGGGTCTGAGCATGGCCATAATACAGTGACTGCCTCTCTACTGCCCATGCCGAGCATTGGCAAGCATCATGGGAGCAACTGACAGTCATTGAATTTACCGCATTCAGCCCTCTGTGTAAAAGCGGCATGATAGTCTTATTTCACTTTTTTAGCCTTTTGTTGGCTATGGTATTGTTCTATATCATATACCTAGGTGTATATTCTGTTATACCAGATAACTTCTCCATTTGTTTGTTACAATCCTACTTAATAATTGAATAATCAAATCGGATGGTCGTTCAGTTGCCAAGTCGCCTGCCGTATGGCCACCTTAAGTTTGAACCCTCTCTCACTCTAGCCTGACAACAAGAGCCACAACACTGCCTTCTATCTATGTATATGTTACGGCCAGAACCTAAAGTCTGGCCACTTCGGGTTCTGGCCGGGCAAAACTAGAAGTGGCCGTCTCACTGCGGCCAATATCAGAAATTAATTAAGATTTCCGGATTCCCGGTGGGCGCCTTATACTGTGGCCAGACATTGGGTTCTGGCCGTAACATATACATCATCTATGTATATAATGTATTACATAAAATACATTTTCCCAAGTTATCCTTCTTGCTTGCTTTTGCTGAGCCATTTCGCATAAACTAAGCTTCAGATTTCTCATAAGTTCTCTTTTTGTGCCTTTGTTGCTTCACATTGAAATAATGCAATATTTCCTGTACATCTCTATCGTAGTTTTATTTCTGCTATCTACATGGTTTAGTGTAAATGCTCTGCATCTATTTTACACATTCACATTATGTAGACAAAGATTCAGCAATGCTTTAAAGAGCAAACGGAACCAATTTCATCACTTAAAGGGAACCCAAACTGAGAGGGATATGGATGTTTCCTTTTAATCAACACCAGTTACTTGGCAGTCCTGATGATTTCTTTGACTACAGCAGTGGATGAATCACACACCTGAAACAAGCATGCAGCTAATCCAGTCTGACTTCAGTCAGAGCACCTGATCTGCATGCTTGTTCAGGGGCTGTGGCTAAAAGCATTTGAGACACAGGATCAGCAGGAGAGTCATGCAACTGGTATTATTTTATAGGGAAAAATCCACATCCTTCTCAGTTTAGGTTCCCTTTAAAGGGCAACTGAAGTGAGAGGGATATGGAGGCTGCCATATTTATTTTGTTCTAAGAAATACCAATTGCCTGGCTATTCTGCTGATCCTCTGCCTCTATTACTTTTTAGCCATAGTCCCTGAGTAAGCATGCAGCAGATCAGGTGTTTATGACATTATTGTCATATCTGACAAGATTAGCTGCATGCTTGTTCTTGGTGTGATTCACACTTCTGCTGGCAAATTGCTCAGCAGGGCTTCAAGGCAACTGGCATTGTTTAAAAGGAAATCAATATGGCAGCCTCCATGTCCATCTCATTACAGCTGTCCTTTAATGCTCCTTGTTACATTCTGTGAGTCAAGGCACTAGGGGTCTAAATGCTGGTACTCCATTCCCATTGTTTGCTGTGGAATAGGGCCTGATGATGGGCAGTTGATACCAGTCAATAAGCTCATAGGTAGATAAGTATTGGAGGAAGGAGGTGTTGAGTGGTACATTAATCTTCTTTAAAAGTATACAGGAGAGAATAATTCTTAACAAAGTTTAGGCTCCTTTCACACTGTTGTGTTACGTTGTGGTACTTTGCCCCACTTCTCCTACGTTGCAGTGGCCATTAGGCTCTATGAGACTGGCCACTGTAGCTGCGGTGCGACGGAAGTGCTGTGATCCTCGACTACTCCCGTGCAAAGTACCACGATTGAAGTCTCATTCGCTCCCGACATGTGACATCGTGCATACCTGCCATCAGGAAGAGGTGTCGCTAACGACTGTCATCATGGGGATGTCGCAGGACCCATCAGGTGTTAGACTATGTCAGACGTTGGTGTCATCCCCTTTAGCTAAAATGTTGGATATAACCTAACACTTAAATCAGCAACTTTAGTCCGACACTTTGATCACCACCAGCCCCGTACTCCTCCACTGCGCCAAGTTATCTAAACATTATGTCGGTGCATTTGGGCTCACCAATGTCTGCACGTCGCCGGATCTAGTACAGCGCGGTGTTGGGCTACTCTGACACTTTGAATTTTTTTTGCTGTTTTCCCAACAGGGTTACTTCTTAAAGGACAAGTGAGGCAAATTAAATAGATCTATCTTTACTTACCTGGGGCTTCTTCCAGCCGCTACAAGTCACGTGTGTCCCTAGCCACAGCTCCGGTCTTCTCCTGGCTAACCTCTGAAGATCGCCGACCTCAACCCACGTGGCACAATGTGCGTCACGATTCAACACTCCAAAGCCCCGGGAGCATACTGTGCCTGCACAGTACTACTTTATAGGCCCAGTACGCTCCCAGTGACGCAGACACATGCGTAGAAGACTCTGACCCATCAGGGCGTTGGCTATCTGCAGAGGCTGCCAGCAGAAGATGGAAGAAGACCGGAACTGCGGTGAGGGACACCTGTGATTTGTAGGGGCTGGAAGAAGCCCAGGTGAGTAAAGATTAGGGATGGCCCAGCCTAGGAGAACTTATGGAGAAGCATGTGACCAGTCTGATCAACTGGTAGATTTGTAAGTAGGGATGCTCAAATACGAATTCGAATGAAATCCGAATAGGTGTTGTTTGGATTTCATCCAGTTAATTAAAATCACCGGTGGGGGTGGGGGGTTTAATCTTACCCATCAGGTGTCTTCTTAGGTCTGTCCCTTGGCGCCGCTCACGATGCGGTCCACGTGTGTCACGTGGCTACAAACACTTCCTCCTTCAACCCGGAAGGAGGAATTGTTTGTAATCACGTGACCGCCGCTTGGACCACATCGTGGGAGGCGCCGAGGGACGGACTTAAGAAGACACCTGATGGGTAAGATTAAACCCCCCCATCCCCACCCGCACAGGTGATTTTAATTAACCGGATGAAATCCGAATAACACCTATTCGGATTTCATCCGAATTTGTATTTGAGCATCCCTACTTGTAAGCCTCTGATTTGCTGTGAGGACTTCCTGGTTCAACTCATGATCATGATCAGCAAATCAGAGCCTTACAAATCTATCAGCTGATCAAACTGATCACATGCTTCTCCATGAGTTATCCTAGGCTGGGCCATCCCTAGTAAAGATAGATGTATTTTATTTGCTTTGCTTGTCCTTTAAAAATATGACTAACAATATTCAGTTTTTTTGTTGTTGTTGTGTTTTTTGTTTTTTTTTTTGCAAAGGTGGTGATTATATACTGTGTATATTACTTTGTAGGAATAGACATATTGTTGTACTTATCATTGGATGCAATGACTCACAGCACAAATGGCTTTATGTGAGTTATTCACAAGCTGACTTTCAGTTATTGGGTATTAAAAAGCAATTAGAGCTGTATGATTACAGTATTTTACACACTAGAAGAGGATTATGAATTCACTGATTTGTGACATCTACTAACTTTTATGGTGAGGCCTTCACATTGCTTAAAAAGAAGTCAACAAGTTCACATGTTAATGTGTGATAGCAGCATTGAGATTGGGTAGTTTTAATGTTTTCTCTGTTTTTGCTAAAACTATTTTATTCTTACCTGCTACTTGTAAAAAAGTGCCATTTACTAGCAACAACAGTTTCTTTTCATTGCAAAACAATACATTTTTATTGATTTCCAGTAAGTCACCAGACTCTATTTACACATTTCCTCTGTTTTGGAGGATGACTCTCTAGTCTAGGTTAAGCAGGCGTGGATTATTTATTTATTTTTTTGTATCTGACCTTCTAGTGTTTACTAGAAATAGTAATTTAATCTTAATTGCATCTTGATGATTGTATTCTCCTTACAAGGCCTGGAACACACTAGGAATCGCTACATCGCTTTAACGTTGTCGCAGCGATTCCTAGTGCGATTGTGCTCGCAATTACCTGATGCTTAGTACAGTACAGCGCTTCCAATTAGTGATTCACTTTTTAAAAAAATAAAACTTTTTTTTTATACTTACCAGGTGTCTGCACACAATGCATTTCAATGGACCTGTTTCCATTAAAATTTGCATCCTGGAATAATCTGGACAGCAACGCTATGAGTTACTGGATGCCGCCTGAGCTTTTGTGTTCCCCTTTTCTTTTTTTCTTCTTCTTTTTTTTTTTTTTTTTTTTTTTTGTCAATAGAAACGTAAACACAAATTTAAAAAAATCAGCAATTAGGCATGTGAATTCGCATATAAAAAATGACGTGTAAGTTTGCAAATTTGCATTTGCACGCCATTTCGTTTTCCGAAAAATAGCATGTGAATTTGCAAGCTTCTAGTGGAAATGGGCCCTTAGATTTACAACAATAAGATCAAATTTAGTTAAAAAAAAAACTATGAATGCTGGAAGCTACAGATTCCTAAGGAAAATAGCTTGTTGGCTCTGTGATCCAAGGACGCAAGCCCCAGGGATCCCTGGCTCATATTTCACATTAAACACATGGATTAGTTGGCAAATGCTGACACACCACTTCATGCATCTGCTGCTTTTAGATGTTATTGTTGCAACTGAAATAGCTGGTTTATATAATGCAGCACCCTAAGACTGTTAGGCAGATAATGTGTACCGGTAGTCAGCCAGATGTATACAACATCCCTCAATGACAATGTTCAAGAGCATGTGTGCATGTTGTGTGATATGTCGCCTCTGCATGCTGTATTTAATTGACAGTGGTTTGGATTATCGTTGTATGCTGACATGGTTTAAAAGACTTGTCGTTTCATTTTTGCCATTGTAATGTCATTTTTGCAACACTGGTTATTTGTGGCAACTTTAATCTATCATGTGTACGGACCTTTACCAGGTTGTGAACCCTGCCTTAGCATTACTTGATACCACATCTCCCTTAACAATCGGGACCCAGCCAATTGCAGCCACAGTGTCAGAGGATTTAAGAGGTGAGGGATATGGAGGCTGCTTTATTTATTTCCTATTAAATATCAGTTGCCTGGCAGTCCTCCTCATCCTGTGTCTCTAATACTTTTAACCTTAGACCCTGAACAAGCATGCAGCAGATCAGGCACTCTGACTCAGCTGATTGGATTAGCTATATGCTTGTTTCAGGGTTTTGATTCAGACACTTCTTTTGCCAAAAGATCAACAGGGCTGCCAGGCAACTGGTATTGTTTTCAAGGAAATGAATCTGGCAGCCTCCATATCCTTCTCACCTCTGGTTCCCTTTTATGTGTGGGAGGGAAACCGTTTGTTAGTGATAACCGCTATACAGAAGTGATTGTTAACAGCATGACTCCAAGGAAAAGCTAAAGTTGGCCATACATCAGGTGACTTGGCGGACGATTATTATTTTTATTATAATTGGAATCGGAGGAAAATCAGTGCCGTTAAGTGCATGCTCGACCGACAATGCGACCAATTTTGGGCCGAAATTGGTCGCATTAATGCAAGATGTAGGGCGGACTTGCTCGATCAGGTGGGCCGTGGTAACAGCGAGCAATATCCGGATGAGCGACGAAACCCCTGGAGCTGTCCCCCAATGTTCAATGTGCCCAGTGTAACCGATATACATTACCTGTCTACGGCCTCCTCTTGCTCTGGGTTCCCTCCGCTCCTCATACATGCACACCACGTGGTACCCTATTGACGTGGGCACATGTCACATCTGACATCACACATGCTCCCTTACTAGGCAACCACGTGGGGTGCAGGTGTATGGACAATGGAGGGAGCCTGGAGCAAGCGGAGGCCATGGACAGGTAATGTATAGCATGCACTTGGCTCCAGGGGGCATATTAACCTTTTCGGGACCATGTTAATGAGATCCTACGCCGCACTTGTGGCTGTTCTAGCCTGATGCGGCGTAGGATCTACGCCGGCCCGCAATTTCCGCTCCCGACGCGATAGTGCGCACCCGGAGGGGGAGATTAAGCTGTCATATGACAGCCGACATCTCCCCCGAGTGATCAGCAGCCATCGCGTATGGCTGCTGATCACGTGATCACTACGATCGCCGTCGGATCGTAGTGATCAGTTTGACAGCTGCGGCGGCAGGGGGGAAAAGAAGAGGATCCACTCACCTCCCTGCCGTTCCAGCGACGATCGGCACCCCCCTCCGCTCTGGCCGGCATCTCCGCTCCGTCTGACGTCAGCGCCGGGTCCCGGCTTGATGACGTCATCAAGCCGCGACCCGGAACTGATCTTCAGACAGAACGGAGATGCCGGCCGGAGAAGAGGGTCCCGTGCGGCTCATCGCTGGAGCCTGGAAGGTGAGTGAAGGCTGCTGGCAGAAGGGAGGCCCAGGCCACCATGGGGGGACACAAATCCAGGCAGCCACAGATGGGATCCGGCCGCCTGACCCCCCCCCCCCCCCAAACGCGCGCACCACCTTCCCGCGCAAAATGCCTGGTTCTTAAGGGGGGGTAGGTGGCCGGTCCCGAAAAGGTTAAACATTAGGGGTCAGTGTTGGGTCATGGAGGCGGCAGATGCTGCATCACAAGGCCGATTCCGGATCGATTTCAGCATGAAATTGATCGGGAATTAGCCTGTGGTGTATGGGCAGCCAACAGATCTCTCCCTGATTGGATATGATTAGAGAGAGATTTGTCACTTGATCTAATCTTCCCATCATCTAGATGTCTGGCTACCCTAACGTAGTAGTTGGAGGGCATTAGGTGGGCCCCTTTATTGCAGGGGCCCTATTTCGGTCACAGCGTTCCCTGTTGCTATGATACAGAGCTCTTTTTTTTGGGGGGGGGGGATGAATGCGGCTGCCTCCAAAGCACTCTCCATTACAAGTTTCCTTTAGGCCCTAAACGAGTCTAACAGAATGCATCCCAGGTCTTTTATACTGTGTAATGAATGTCTGACTGTGCGTGACCTTTTATAATTGGTTACTGCATGGATAATTCTGCTTTCTGTCTCTCACAATGCCAAGAGTTTCCTAGTAGATGCCCTTGTAGTGTTGGTTGTGGATTCCCCATCTTTAATAATCCAGTGTTGTGTGGGAAAAATCTAGGCATGCAAAGAGGTCACTGTGCTGATATTTCTGCATCTTTATCAGAAGGTCTTCAAATAAAATGCATTCTGCTATTTTTTTTTTTATTTTTTCCCCAATGCTGTTTACAGAAAAGATGTTCAATAGTTCGAATAAATTAATCAGATCTAATTATTCTAGTATTTGTATACATTAGTTGATGTTCTGAATGTCAGTGACCAGCTTTTCCTGGGATGGGGCCAGAGCAGAGGAAGGGGTGATAGAAGGGGCGAGTGGGCCAATGTCAGGAGGTGGGCACAGGATAATATACTACATACAAACACAGGGTCTGTACACACTGCTGGGCTTACGCTGCATTTTTACAATCGCATTGAATCGAATTAAATCGAATCCCAATCGGACATGTCTGGTGTAATCGTATCGTAAATAGAATCGTAATCAAATCGCACATAGAATCTTATCGTTTAGATGGGGCTTTACTGTCAAGTGGACTGCTGTGTGCACAATGGTAGCGCTTTTTTTTTCCCCCCCCTTTCTCAGGCTAGGTCCACACTTGTCCGTTTAGGATCAGATCCGGTTTGTTGGTTCTTTGTTTGTTTTTTTGTTTTTTTTTTCCATACGTTATAATTTTTTAAATATGATTACAGCATACATTTCCAGTCCGTGGAAATGTCGGGGGAAGGGGGGGCACTGAACTGGAAGCAGACAAGATGGGGTGACAGCGGTCGGCGGGGACCCCGTCCCCCCCTCCAGCTATTTGCATAAACTGTTGTTAAAATATAATGTAGGCAGCGAGCGGGGACGCTTACCTTCCTTTCTTGCGTTCCACCGCTCGCTGCTTGACTTCCTGCAATGCCGCTCTCTATACTTCAGAGGCAGCATTGTAGGAAGTGGCGCGGCGAGCGGAGGAAGTAGGAGAGAAGGTAATCGTCCCTACTCACTGCTTCCATTACTTTTTAACAACTTTTTGCTCAAATAGGTGGAGGGAGAGTGGAGACGGGGGACCTAGGTGAGGGGGGAGACACCGCCCACTGTCACCTACATCCTGGCTGCTACGCAGGCTGATCCGTTTTTAATTTGAGTGAAAAGAGCTGCTATCTTTAACCTTGGTATCTGTGGCTCCGTTTTTGATCCGGGCCAAAAAACTGAGCCACGGATAAGTTTTTAAAATAAGTGTGAACCTACTCTGACACCAGCTTAACCAAGTCAGTTTGTGTCGGTGCCCGCGCGCTCAGCGCCACGCAGCGCCTGATTTGGACGCAACCATAGACTGTGTAATGTTAATTATGGCTAAAGAGACGGAATTGCGATACAATTCATGTGCTGGCAATAGCTGGACCCTGAATTACACGGCCCAAAAAAAAAATAGGTAATCAGTAGGGGAATATATTTGTTATATTCCTATAGATTACCTAATGAAGGGATAGCCGTCTCTCGGCTTCTCCCTGCGCCTAAATTCCACACGGCCATTATGTACGTAATCCCCTTAAAAGGAACCTGAGGTGAGAGGGATATGGATGTTTATGCATCAGAAAAAAAGGTTGTGGCTGTGTGGCACATCCCATAGAAAGATCTTGTGAGCTTAAGCAAGGTTCACACTGGCAAAACATTCAGTGACCATGAGGCTGCAGCTGTACAAACTGTCACAGGACGTGTGCTCGGCTGATACATAGGAGCAATTCAATAAGCACTAGCAACAGAATCCACAGAGCGTGCACCTTCCGTCCAAATATTTATTCTTGCAAAGACAGTGTACATGTACAGTGAAACAAAGCGCATACAGTGCAGCAACCTTCATAAGGCTAAATAACATCCAGAACCAGCGTACGTATCCAGTGTGTAGATGGTCATCTGGTGAGGAGGTGGGTGGTGGGCACTAAGGTGGCAGACGACGGACGTTTCACGTCCAGATGACGCTTGGTCACGCTGCGTACCATATGATATGGATCTGGATGTTGACATGTTTAATAGATAATGCACATTGCCTGGCTGTTCTGCTGACCCTCCATCTCCAATACTTTAAGCCTTCAACCCTGAACAAGCATGCAGATCAGATGTCTATGACAAATCTGAGAAGATTAGCTGCATTCTTGTTCCAGGTGTGGGATTTCGACCCTACTTACTAAAAAGATCAGTAGGACTGCCAGGCAACTGGTATCGATTAAAATGAAATACATATGGCAGCTTCAATAGGTCTCACACCTTGGGTTGCTTTTAACCTCTCAAGTAAATCAAACCTTCAGAATTGGGGTGATGTCCTTTGGTAGACCAATTGGGTGCCTCGCCAAAGCCAAGCCTCCTTAGGGATGCCCAGTGGATAGGAGGTCACCTCTACAGGGTTTACTAAATGACCTTGCCTCACCAGGATGTGGAGACATTATAGGAAAGATGCAGGCTGTGGGTGGAGCAGGTCCCGCCATGAATATTGCAGAAACTAAATGGTTTTTCATAATTGTCATGTACTTTTTTTCTTCTTTGTGTTACTGTGAAATTATAAAACATGCCTAACCCAATGTTTGGCATAGCTATTGTTTCAGCGAGTTTTATAGTTGCCAGTTGGCAAGTTACAAGTAGTCTTTTGCTTTGTTATAAACTGCACATCAACAGCTACTCTGAATTGCACACATGCAGATTTATCAAAGCTAAACTGAACAAAACAAATGCAAACTTGGAGAAGTTGCTCAAAGTAACCAGTGATAATCCTTCCTCTAGCCATCTGCTCCAGTTTTGCTTCAGTTGTCCTTTTACTGGTTTTGATAAATATGCCCCATTGTCTTTCTTTGGTGCCTCTGAGGAAGCTGTAAGGGCTTGTTCACACTAAGGGCACTTTCAGGTTTTTTTTTAAGCGCCGGCGATTTTTCTAAAATCGCCCTAAAAGCACTTGTGCAATCAATGTTCTTCGCAGAAATTTTTCCCAGCCGGGTGGCATGAAAAAGTAGCCGGGTTTGGGAGCGATGGGGGAATGTAGGATTGGTGCAACTCTGCTTACAGCAGAGAAGATGAATGAGGAGGCAATCCAATGATAGCTGGGTGCTCAACAACCTTGGGCCTGAGGAGAACACTACCAATAATTCCATATGAGAGTGTTCACATATGAGCAGTTCGATTCCGATCTGTTCACCAAAGCGCTGCCTGTACCTTTTGTATTGCGATTTCCCCAGCACTTTCATGAATAAATGAGTTATATTTATTCATTTCTGGGTGAAAGTGTGAAGTCAGGAAGTGAAAAAGCTTTACAAAAAAATCGCAACACGGTGGGAAAAGCAAAAAAAAAAAAAAATTGCACGCAAAACGTTTTATGATGTGAACAAGGCCTAATACCTTGCAAAACCAGGGCTGTGGAGTCGGAGTGGAGGAGTTGGAGCAATTTTGAGTACCTGGAGTCGGTGGTTTCATAAACTGAGGAGTCTGAGTCGGAAGATTTTTGTACCGACTCCACAGCCCTGTGCAAAACACCCATCAGGATTATATTATGGAGACTTAGGACTTTCTGACTTCTTTTATTCGTTATGCTTTTTTTTCCTGTTTTATATTTACACTTTCCTCACTGCATGGTTGATGGTTTTATTTTCATGTTATTTGTGACCACAGCTGTCTGTGTGCTTCTACAAATGTGACCTTGAAGGTTTTTTTTTTTGTTTTTGTTTTTTTATATACTATGTTTATGATGAATTTTTAGTGCATGCAATAAAGCTCTTTAATTTTACACTTCTGCTTTATCTTAAATAATTGTTCTTTACATTTACTGTATTATAAGTACTCCCATAAGGACTATACTTGGCAGCCGTTTTTGCTTTCTATTTAAATGTGTTATTGGTAGGGAATCTGGCACACACTTGCACATGAACAGGGAACTCAAAATGGGAAATCTGCTATTGCTTAACCTACTGAGGCATAGGTATAAATCAATGGACCTGTTGCAACATTTTCTTGGGGCCCCTAACTCTGTAGCATGTTTGAGAAATGGCAAGCTCCCCATAGATGTGAGTGGATGTGATCATGTACACGCACATACAATATGCAGTGTGTAAAGCATGTGGAGGCACAGATGAGTCACTCGTTACAGATCCAGAACCTGCAGGAAATCTGTTCTGGACAGGGTCTCCAGTCCCAAATATGCTGTTAGAAATAGTAATTATTGGGAAGAGATGGTGCAGTACTTAAGGTGGGTACACACATCCGATAAAAGTCACACATCAGATAAAATTCCTGCACAATCTAGTCTATTGAGCTGAACTCCCCATCAGATAAAAATCTTTGCAAGATCCTGCACACAAAGATGCTGTACACATGCAAAAGATCTGTTCCTGTAAAATGCATTCATAGTCTGGATATCTGCAGATCTCACACACCTTGTTTAAGCTTCCTGGCGGTAACCCCCCTACGTTCGGGGTAAGCCGCGCAGGAGGTTTTCTCGGGCCCTGCTGGGCCGATTTGCATAATTTTTTTATTTTTTTTGCTGCACGCAGCTAGCACTTTGCTAGCTGCGTGAGCACACCGATCGCCGCCGCCCCGAGCTCGATCGCCGCTATCGGCTGCGCTGCCCCCCCTCCCCCCAGACCCTGTGCGCTGCCTGGCCAATCAGTGCCAGGCAGCTCTGAGGGGTGGATCGGGACTCCCAATGACGTCGGCGACGTCATCCTGCCCCGTCGCCATGGCGACGGGGGAAGCCCTCCAGGAAATCCCGTTCTTTGAACGGGATTTCCTGATCGGAGATCGCCGAAGGCGATTGAAGCGGGCGGGGGGGATGCCGCTGCACAGCGGCTATCATGTAGCGAGCCCTGGGCTCGCTATATGATTTAAAAAAAAAAAAAGACTGCTGCGCTGCCTCCTGGCGGAATTTAATAGACCGCCAGGAGGGTTAACAGACCTTCATCTGCAGATCAGACAATCATCTGCAGATTCAAAGACAATGATCTGCAGATGATTGTCCATTAACCAGCCTGGCGGTATGGACGAGCTCAGCTCGTCCATCACCGCCGGAGGCTGCCGCTCAGGCCCTGCTGGGCCGATTTTCATCAAATAAAGTGCAGCACACGCAGCCGGCACTTTGCCAGCCGCGTGTGCTGCCTGATCGCCGCCGCTCTGCGGCGATCCGCCGCGAGCAGTGGCGAAAGAGGGTCCCCCCAGCCGCCTGAGCCCAGCGTAGCTGGAACAAAAAGTTCCGGCCAGCGCTAAGGGCTGGATCGGAGGCGGCTGACGTCAGGACGTCGGCTGACGTCCATGACGTCACTCCGCTCGTCGCTATGGCGGCTGGTGCCGGAGGCAAGAACGCCTCCGGAGCACCCTCTAGTGGGCTTTCATGCAGCCAACTTTCAGTTGGCTGCATGAAATAGTTTTTTTTTTATTTAAAAAAAACCCTCCCGCAGCTGCCCTGGCGATCTTAATAGAACGCCAGGGTGGTTAAACAAGGTGTGTATGAGATCTGCAGATATAGACTATGAATGCATTTTGCAGGAACTGATCTTTTTGCAGATACTGAACTGTTGCATGTGTACAGCATCTTTGTGTCCAGCATCTTGCAAAGATTTTTTTATCTGATGGGGAGTTCAGCTCAATAGAATAGACTGTGCAAGTACGGCCCTCATACTACAGCAGGTGAAGTACAAGTTCCTGGTGGTTACTAACTAAATACAAAATGGCAGGGTAGGTACAGACTGGAGACCTGCATCCTCCTGTGTCGTATAGCAATCACTATGGCTATTGCTGTGCTCCTAGCTATTTTTTCATGTGAATAAGGCCAGTTTCCAGCAGGGCTGTGGAGTCGGAGTCGTGGAGTCGGGCAATTTTGGGTGCCTGGAGTCGGGAAAAAATGCTCCGACTCCTAATGAATTTGTAACTGTAATTAAAATAGAAAATATGATAATGTTCTATTTCTCAGATAATAGTCATTAAAAATAATGTATATATACAGTAATAGCTGTGCTTAGTCCACAAAAATGAAATAAACCAATCAAAATTAGTTACTTGTGCTGCTTCAATAAAGCAGTCCCCGTATTTTTAAGGTCAGATTGTGACTGTATATATGATGTGTACACAGGAATCTCTTATATATACTAAATAACATCTATGCTGTAAGAATAAAGCCTGATGTGTAGCTATGTCACTAATAGAGATGGTCAACGAGATGGAAATAATTCTGCATTGATGCTGATTTATGCAAATGTATGCACTCCCTTTGCTGATGAAATAAAATAATTTGATATGTTATTAAAATTTGGATTGGGGATTACAAATTAAAGGGTAACTGAGACGGATGAAAAGTAAAGTTTTATACATACCTGGGGCTTCCTCCAGCCCCCTTCAGGCTAATCAGTCCCTCACTGTCTTCCACCACCCAGATCTTCTGCTATGAGTCCTGGTAATTCAGCCAGTCAGCGCTGTCCGGCCGCATGCCACTCCCACAGCCAGGAACATTCTGCACCTGCGCAATAGTGCTGCACAGGTGTAGTATGCTCCTGGCGGCGGAGTGTGTGCATGCGCACTACGCTTGACTGGCTCAAGTACCTGGACTCATAGCAGAAGATCCAGGTGGTGGAGGAGGACAACGAGGGACTGATTATCCTGAAGGCGGCTGGAGGAAGCCCCAGGTATGTATAAAACTTTAATTTCATCTGTCTCAGGTTTACTTTGTTACACAGTAGTACTATACTCTACATATGCACTCCCCACAGAGCTGCAGGGAATCCACTGAGAATGCTGTGCACATTGAACACAGAGGTGTTGTCTGTTTACAATCTCCTCACATTCTTACATGCACCCACACTTGATAGATGTTCTTTGTTCCAGTTGCACCTTTTACAAGTACTCTTACCAAGGACTAGTTTTATCCTTCTCACTTCATTTGTCTTGTAAAATTCCTAAGCGTTGGCAGTTAAGAGACGAATTTCATGTTACATACTTTTAATCAACAAAATTGTAATATGCAAATTAGAGGAGTCGGAGTCGGTGGAATCTTAAACTAAGGAGTCGGAGTCGGTGGATTTTTGGACCGACTCCACAGCCCTGGTTTCCAGACTAAGGGCCCATTAACACTGGGGATTGATTTGCGGCGGCAAAAATTTTTTTTTCCTCTGTACATTTTTGCGCGATCTCACATAGCGTTTTTTTTTTTGTTTGTTTTTTTTTACTTTGCAATTGCAATCATGAAAAAGCGATGCATGCACCGCGTTTGCATTTATTGCCAATTGCGGCAATGAGATTACTGCCTTATTCTTTACATTAGCATTTTTTAAAGTGCCAGCAATCAACTAATTTGCGGGAAAGGCCCACAAATCGCTCCATTGTGAATGGGTGCTGCTGTCTAGATCAACTTCACAGGCTACAGCTTACTGAATAAAATACTTCATCCAGAGGATCACCTTGACAATTGGGGACCAGCCTTCATTTGAAGCTTGTGTTTTTATGCACATTATGTGGAGCAAATTATCATTTGCTATGCACAATTCTGTGCAATCGACATAAGCCATTTTAACCACCTAGCTTGTTGGCTATGCAAAACTATTCCTGTTCCTAAGTCAGATGATGCTTGGTTAACAGAATTACAGTCTATGTTCAGATTTAAACTCCTCCGCGTCCCAACATCACCCACGTGTAGTCAGGGGAGCTGTGAGGGGGCACATGCTATTCCATCTGTGAGTACATATCTAACTCTGCCCCCATTTCTTCCCCCAGTTAACAGGAAGGAGGAGAGGAAGTGGGTGTGGTCAGATGATAGCTGAGGGAAAAAAAACTCACACTGTTATGTAAAGAGACCCCTATAGCATGTGACAGATTCCAAAGGGAATTTCTCTGGAAGGTGTTTGTTTTAATGAAAATTGTGTGCATAATGGCATAGTACCCTATTCACCTTTCTGAGCAATGAAAAGTCCTTCAAGACTTAAAGGGACACTTTTTTTTTTTTTTTATTTAAAAAATGTGTTTAACCTGCTAGCCCTACCTAAAACGCTGCATCCCTGTGGCTGTAATCTAACTAAATCCCCCCTAACTCCCCCCTCCCTCTCCCCCACAAAATCCACAACTTTCTTGGTCGTGGATTTTGATGCTGTTGGAGGCAGAGCTTTCAGCCGCAGCTCTGCCTCCATTCGAGTCTATCAGCGGCGGATCTCCGCCTTTCCCCCTACCCTCTCAATGAAGAAAGACTGATGGGGGGCGGCGGAGAGGCTGCGATCTGGGCTGATAGACGCGCTGAGAGGCAGAGCTGCGGCTCATAGCTCTGCCTCTCATGGAAGCGCTGCCCGGATTGCCCCCCGGGAAGTTTGGGGGGATTTAGTTAGATTACAGCCGTGGGGATGTGGCGGTTTAGGTAGGGCTAGCATGTTGAAAGATAAATAAATAAATAAAAAGATGATTTTCATGAGACTTCAGAGTCTCTTTAAAGGACGAATCATGTAAAAACCGAGCCGGAGATTTCAGCACAGCTGGCGCCGCCATAGGCTGTATGGCCTAATTGCTATAAAACCGGCGTAATTCG